>NC_084737.1:76533047-76538047 GCF_033978785.1 Entelurus aequoreus
CTAGGTCTAAGACTAGATCTGACCAATCTAAGTGTAAGCCTAGATCGGACCAATCTAAGTCTAAGACTAAATCTGACCAATCTAGGTCCAAGACTAGATTTGACCAATCTAAGTTCAAGCCGAGCAAATCAATGACTTTCAGGAAGTAAAAACATTCCTTGACGACATTCTTACAATACAATTGCATTTTTGTCCAAGTATTGGGGTATTTTCTCCAGCAAATTTAAGCGAGTAATAACTTGTGATTGATTATGATTAATCACATTTCGAGAGTGTAATTAACCAGATTCAAAAAAGATTAATAACCTGACAGCCGTAATTCAGATGTTGGATACACATATTGGATGCATCGTCAGATAAATAAAAAGGGAGATAAATGACAACAGATTTGTTTGTTTCTACCCTGAGGTAAAAAATAGGAGGCTCTGCCAGGTAATCCTAAACATTACTAATCTCTGAAATCTTCTGTATCGTAATGCCAATTGATCTCACATTAGATAAACAGCTTTCTAACAAAACATCAATTCATTCATTTCTCACTGCAATGCTGGCTTGAAGAAATCTCATGTAATAGATTGCAAACTAGAAAAGTGAAGTAATCTTTTTAGCCACTTTTACTTGCATCATGTCGGAGTGGAATTTAGTTCATTAGTAGCGCAGACACAGGTGACGACAAATGCATCTATTTACGTCAGCGTTTCTCAAAGTGTGGGGCGCGTCCCACTGGTGGGGAATAGAGACATGATAGGTGGGGCGTGAGGAACGGGAGGAAATTTCACTTTAATTTTTTTTTTTTTTCATTATATTCTTAGATTATTTTTTTTTTACTATGCTTTCATTTTCTATACACACTGTAAATCACTTTGTGATTCTGTCTGTGAAATCCGCTATATAAATACATGTAAATTACTTATTTTTCCTGTAGGCTTTACATTTCTAGGTAGGAGCGAAAGTTTGACAGACATAGAAACAGTAACTAATGGGGGCGGGGCTAAGCGGAACAAACTTCCGCGCGGTGGGGTAGCAGGCTAAGAGTGGCAGTGTCAAGCTTGCAACCCCGATTTGAAAAGCTGTGCAGTGCAAAACAGGCCCATTGCAGCCACTAATGCTGGAGTACTGTAAAGCCCATGTTCACTTGCCCTGTCTTGCCAAATGCATAGCTCCTCCTTTTTTTTTTGCAAAGATTGCAAAGAGGCACTTTTATTTGATTTATTATTGAACTTGATGCAAGTTATTTGATTTATTATTGAACTTGATGCAAGTTATAACACTTTTATTTGATTTATTATTGAACTTGATGCAAGTTATAACACTTTTATTTGATTTATTATTGAACTTGATGCAAGTTACAACACTTTTATTGTATTTATTATTGAACTTGATGCAAGTTATAACACTTTTGTTTTATTTATTATTGAACTTGATGCAAGTTATTTTATTTATTATTGAACTTGATGCAAGTTATAACACTTTTATTTGATTTATTATTGAACTTGATGCAAGTTATAACACATTTATTTTATTTATTATTGAACTTGATGCAAGTTATAACACTTTTTTTGATTTATTATTGAACTTGATGCAAGTTATTTTATTTATTATTGAACTTGATGCAAGTTATTTTATTTATTATTGAACTTGATGCAAGTTATAACTCTTTTATTTGATTTATTATTGAACTTGATGCAAGTTATAACACTTTTATTTTATTTATTACTGAACTTGATGCAAGTTATAACACTTTTATTTGATTTATTATTGAACTTGATGCAAGTTATAACACTTTTATTTTATTTATTATTGAACTTGATGCAAGTTATAACACTTTTGTTTTATTTATTATTGAACTTGATGCAAGTTATTTTATTTATTATTGAACTTGATGCAAGTTATTTTATTTATTATTGAACTTGATGCAAGTTATACCACAACTGCACAGTTATTTCATTTATTATTGAACTTGATGTTATTTTATGTTATTGAATTTGAATGTATACAGCTTGATGTTACTTGATGTTCAATAAATTTGAAAATGTTAAGCTTGGCATTAGCGTTCTGTTGGGGCGATGGGGGCAGGTGGGGCTTGAAAACTCCCCCTTGTCCAAAGTGGGGGATGACAAAAAAAGTTTGAGAACCACTGATTTACGTTATTTAGTGCAGGTGATGATTCATCAGTGTAAATGTTCTTGTTTATCTCGAGAGGCGGTGTCTGGTAGGAACTTTGCCATTTATTTAGTGTTACCGCTAGTGTTACCATATCTGAGTTATAGTGTAGAAATATGGGGAAATAACTACAAATGTGCACTTCATTCACTAAAAGTGTTACAAAAAAGATCAATTTGAATAATACATAATGTTGGATATGGGGAACATACAAACCCTTTATTTATTGAATTAAAAATATTGAAATTCAACGATTTGGTGCATTTGCAAACAGCTTAAATGATGTACAAAGCAAACTTTAAAGGCCTACTGAAACCCACTACTAGCGACCACGCAGTCTGATAGTTTATATATCAATGATGAAATCTTAACATTGCAACACATGCCAATACGGCCGGGTTAACTTATAAAGTGAAATTTTAAATTTCCCGCTAAACTTCCGGTTGAAAACGTCTATGTATGATGACGTATGCGCGTGACAATCGTATCGTTGAACCGTAAGTATTGGTTCACCATTGAAACCAAGACAAAAAGCTCTGTTTTCATCTCAAAATCCCGCAGTATTCAGGACATCTGTGTTGGTGAATCTTTTGCAATTTGTTTAATGAACAATGAAGACTGCTAAGAAGAAAGTTGTAGGTGGGATCGGTGTATTAGCGGCTGGCTGTAGCAACAAAACCAGGAGGACTTTGACTTGGATAGCAGACGCGCTATCCGACGCTAGCCGCCGCTAGCCGCCGCTAGCCGCCGCTAGCCGCTGCTAGCCGCCGCTAGCCGCCGCTAGCCGCCGACCGCACGGATGATTGGGTGAAGTCCTTCGTCCTTCCGTCGATCGCTGGAACGCAGGTGAGCACGGGTGTTGATGAGCAGATGAGGGCTGGCTGGCGTAGGTATATAGCTAATGTTTTTATCATAGCTCAGTGAGGTCACGTTGCTAAGTTAGCTTCAATGGCGCCGTTAGCAACAGCATTGTTAAGCTTCGCCAAGCTGGAAAGCATTAACCGTGTAGTTACAGGTCCATGGTTTAATAGTATTGTTGATTTTCTGTCTATCCTTCCAGTCAGGGGTTTATTTCTTCTGTTTCTATCTGCATTAAACCACGATCACGTTAGCTCCGTAGCTAAAGAGCTTCGCCGATGTATTGTCGTGGAGATAAAAGTCACTGTGAATGTCCATTTCGCATTCTCGACTCTCATTTTCAAGAGGATATAGTATCCGAGGTGGTTTAAAATACAAATCCGTGATCCACAATAGAAAAGGGAGAGAGTGTGGAATCCAATGAGCCAGCTACCTACCTAGGTTCCATTCTAGAGGCTAACCTTTCCTGTGATAAAATGGCAACCAAGGTAATCAAAAAGGTTAACCAACGAACGAGATTTCTCTACAGAATTTCCTCTCTGGTCAACAAAAGCACCTTGAGGATTCTGGCGGGAACTCTCGTTCAACCCTTTTTCGATTACGCATGCACCTCCTGGTACCCTAGCACCTCCAAAACCCTCAAATCTAAACTCCAAACATCTCAGAACAAGCTAGTCAGGTTACTTCTAGACCTCCACCCCAGATCCCACCTCACTCCTACCCACTTCTCTAAAGTGGGCTGGCTCAAGGTGGAGGACAGAGTTAAACAACTTGCACTGAGCCTAGTCTATAAAATCCGCTACACCTCCCTGATACCGAAGTACATGTCAAACTACTTCCTTAACGTAAATGACCGCTATAACCACAACACCAGGGGGTGCTCCACTAACCACGTTAAACCCAGATTCCGAACTAACAAAGGTCTTAACTCTTTCTCTTTCTATGCCACATCAATGTGGAATGCGCTCCCAACAGGTATAAAAGAAAAGGCATCTCTATCCTCCTTCAAAACCGCAATAAAAGTTCACCTCCAGGCAGCTACAACCCTAAACTAACACCCTCCCCGGATTGCTAATAATCAAATGTAAACAATCAAATGCAGATACTTTTTCTTTTTCTTATGCCTTCTGATCTCTCTCTCTCTCTCTCTCTCTATGTCCACTACTTGATGTCCATATCCCCCTCCCCACCCCACCCCCCCTCCCTCCACACCCCTGATTGTAAATAATGTAAATAATTAAATGTGATTATCTTGTGTGATGACTGTATTATGATGATAGTATATATGATAGTATATATCTGTATCATGAATCAATTTAAGTGGACCCCGACTTAAACAAGTTGAAAAACTTATTCGGGTGTTACCATTTAGTGGTCAATCGTACGGAATATGTACTTCACTGTGCAACCTACTAATAAAAGTCTCAATCAATCAATCAAAGCTTGTACCTAAGTTACGGTCAGAGCGAAAAAAGATGCGTCCTGCACTGCACTCTAGTCCTTCACTCTCACGTTCCTCATCCACGAATCTTTCATCCTCGCTCAAATTAATGGGGTAATCGTTGCTTTCTCGGTCCGAATCGCTCTAGCTGCTGGTGTAAACAATGGGGAAATGTGAGGAGCCTTTCAACTTGTGATGTCACGCTACTTCCGGTACAGGCAAGGCTTTTTTTTTATCAGCGACCAAAAGTTGCGAACTTTATCGTCGATGTTCTCTACTAAATCCTTTCAGCAAAAATATGGCAACATAGCAAAATGATCAAGTATGACACATAGAATGGATCTGCTATCACCGTTTAAATAAAACAAAATCATTTCTGTAGGCCTTTAACCTGCTTCCCAAGAATGTACAACGATTTTTCTCAACAAAAGAGTAGAAATATAACCCTAGAGGGTTGTATGCACGTACAACACTTAAAACCTTTAGCATATCAGTATGTGGAATTAAATTATGGAATGGATTAACCAAAGAAATCAAA
>NC_084737.1:76543047-76553047 GCF_033978785.1 Entelurus aequoreus
TATGGCATCGCCACAGGGTTTGGAAATCTGTCTGTAAAACTCAAAGCCCAACTTCAAAGCCTTATCAAGAGGGCTGGTAAAATAATTGGCATGCAGCCCCCTTGTTCCCTTCAAGAAATATTTGACAAGACCGTGAGGAAGCAGAGTCTTAAAATCACCAGTGACCCACACCACATACTTCATAGTGAAATTGTGTTGATGCCAAATGGTAAACGGTACAGAACAGCAACACACAAACTCAACAGGTATAGACTTTCATTTGTCCCACTGGCAATCAAAGCATTTAACAACAGACAACTACTGTAATAACCGGATGCAATAATAAGGAGTGCAATATTGGGATAGTGCAATATGGGAGGTGTGCAATACGGGGGGAGTGTAATGTGTGATCTCATAACCAACTGATATACCTGCACACTGTTCACTGTCATCACTGTATTGTCGGATGAACTGTATGTATGTATGTATGTAAAACGCTGTGTCTTGAATACAATAAAGCTAATTATTATTATTATTATTATTATCTAGAGATCAGTGACTTGCAGTCAGTGGAGGCAGGTGAGGCGGGGCATCACGTGCCATCATGGAAAGAGAAAAAATGTAAAAAGAAAAAAAAAATAGTAAATTGTTATATGTATCCAGTGACTATACTATAAAGTTATTTTCCATTTAACTTCACCAGTTTTAGATTATTTTTATTTAAAATCGCAGAATTTTCACATTTGCCGTTCAAATACTGAGAAGAGACGGTGCCGTGATCAGCAGCCAGTTGAGGCACGTCACTGAGTTGTGCCTCAACATGGTTTGCGGACTCGGCTAACTGCTGGCCTGCTGTGCAGTGAGACCGTATTGCTATATGAATTATATTATACATTTCCATAGTTCAGTTAGCTGAGGTATATAATGTACAGTGTATTTTGTCAACAACTGTATGTGTGTAAGTATTTCTTGTGCTGAGCAATCATAAAACGGCTGCAAAAGACGCACTGGCTGAGGCTCGCAGTAATCCCGCCTCCTGGAGGTAGAGAATGCACCACCGCCGTAGAATGCACCCCCTGACGGGAGTGTTATATCAACTTAAACCCACACTTAAACTTTCCACGGGCAAGATTTAATCTTTTAAAAAAAGTTATTTAATAAGAAGCCAAAAAGTGCATAAACAATAATGTTCGTGTTGGAGGAGTTGTGAATGACTGCTGGGCCACAACATTAGGTACACCTGGAGACTGCAGCATGGATTTCATATTTCAGTCATTCACAACTCCTCCAACACGAACATTATTGTTTTTGCACTTTTTGGCTTCTTATTAAATAAGTTTTTTAAATAGATTCAATCTTGCATGTGGAAAGTTTAAGTGTGGGCTTTAGTTGATATAACACTCCCGTCAGGGGGTGCATTCTACGGCGGGGGTGCATTAATCCAGCACAACAGCGGCGCATGGACTTCATTTATAAGTAAAGGTAAGACTATAATAACGCTTTTTTTATTAAATGTGCTTTTTTGTGTGCTACAGTTTGTATGTGTAAAGTTAAAGTTAAGTTAAAGTACCAATGATTGTCACACACACACTAGGTGTGATGAAATTTGTCCTCTGCATTTGACCCATCCCCTTGATCACCCCCTGGGAGGTGAGGGGAGCAGTGGGCAGCAGCGGCGCCGCGCCCGGGAATAATTTTTGGTGATTCAACCCCCAATTCCAACCCTTGATGCTGAGTGCCAAGCAGGGAAGAATGCTGGTATGAGCTTTTAAACATAACCCGTTAACTGCTGCCAATCAAATGGTGAATAAGATACTCTTTAGGGTTCATATGTTTGTAAATCTGACTGTGATGAAGTCAGTGCCTCACCAGCCATAAACCTCACCGCACGTCACTGCTAGAGATCGACACAATCCCGCCTTCCATCCACCGGAAGTGAGCTAGCTACTGCAGAGGAGAAGAAGCAGACGACCAAATCTGGGAAACAAACCATTAAAAACATGTCCTACCGGTTTGTCAGCCCGACAGCAGGATTTTCAGTCCGCATCACAAAAGCCGCAGCCACCCTTCGCAGCATGCAGCAACAAACGTACAAAGGACAAACATTTATCCATGAAAATATGAAGACGCTGACCATGCTGTGTTTGACGTGTTTCAGTTCGTTCGGTTCATTCCTGACGCAACAAACTCAACCATCGAGCATTACCTTTGGTATTGTTAAACTCTACCGCGTTCTTTCGCGGTAGAGTTTAACGGTTAGAATGATTATTGGAAACAGGTCGCAGGTAAATCTTACAGTGTTGGTCTACATCTGCAAATGCTTCTGTGGGTCAGTCAAGAGCAAGAATGAGCCTCGATAGGGAAGTTGTCTCCATCCTTACAGGAGAGGAGCAGGCAAGTCCAGTGTGTCTAAGGATAATAGACATGGGGTTAGTCACGGGGATGGGGTCATGCAGCTGGGGAGGCCTTGGTGATTTTCAAGGTTTATTTTAGAAATGTTACTAAAACATTGCTATCTTTGCTGCATTAAATCCTGTACTTTGTTTCTTCTTTCTGTGAATATAACCGCTGCATCAGTTGGACACAGGAGGATTGCACGAACTTGGTTTTTAAAAATAGTCACCAACATGAACATGTAAGACGAAACAAAGTCAAAAAGAGCAGCTTGCACTCATTCTCCATATAGCAGGGGAAAAACAGACCCCCGGACATAAAGCAGGCCTAAGATGTTCGAGTGACTTCTCTTAAATGAAAACATTGAGCTGTATTGTCAGTGTTGTCGTTAACGCACTTTTCGTAAACGTGCTTTTGTTTACATTCGTTATCGTCCTAAATTCATCAAAGGAAAATAGATAGTTGACGATAACAAAGATTACATTAGGTCAGCCCAGAGCCTGGGGGTCTGCAAAACCCTTCTTAAGACCTATCTCTTCTCGCTGGCCTTTAACCTAAACTGAGCCCGCCCACTAGGCCACCATTTCTTGTCCCCCCGCCACCCCCCCATTTGTCGCATTTTTATTATTTTATTATTTCTATCTTGCAATTTTACTTTTTATCCGAACCTTTTCACCGTATTTCTTTTGCACTATCTTGTTAAGCTTAAGCATTGTTTATGTTCTTTGTTTTTTTTGTGTTTGTCAGAACGTGGACTTTGGAGCAGCTTAAAGCAAAGCTTTCGCAGCTCGCTGCGATGAATGTCTTCCCGTGGTGCAAATCGACTTGACTGGACAAGGCTTGCAGGTAAATACCGTAATTTCCGGACTATAAGCCGCTACTTTTTCCCCTCGTTCTGGTCCCTGCGGCTTATACAACGGTGCGGCTTATTTACGGCCTGTTCTTCTCCGACACCGACGAAGAGGATTTCGGTGGTTTTAGTACGCAGGAGGAAGACGATGACACAATGATTAAAGACTGACTTTTCATATATCGGTAGGCTGGTTATTTTGATAACGTACAGGCGAGCACTTTGTATTACTTTGCACCGTTGTATTATTTGTACTCTGCACGAATGCTGTTCGCCATGTCAAAGATGTGAAAGTTTGATTGAATGATTGAAAGATTTATTGTTAACAAATGGGACGCTTTGCGTTCCCAAACAGTCATCTCTGTCCCGACAATCCCCTCCGTGGTAGCAGGAACCCCTATATACTACGGTAATTACACATCAAAACCCTGCGGCTTATAGTCAGGTGCGGCTTATATATGGAGCAATCTGTATTTTCCCCTAAATTTAGCTGGTGCGGCTTATAGTCAGGTGCGGCTTATAGTCCGGAAATTACGGTACATGTTTAATCTTTGATATGACGTGAGCAGAATAGCATGAACTATGATATCAAGAGCACAAACAGAGTATCGGGGGTAATGTCGCCAGGTTGACTACCTGGCAACTACCGGCTTGAATAGTAAAGACATGTTTAGTGACAGGTGCGTGAGTCCGAACACATGACAGGTGAAACTAATAAGTTGACATGGTAACCAAAACAAGGGAGCGTAAACAGGAACTAAAAGAGTCCAAAAACCAACAGAACATAACCAAACAAAACATGACCACAGAACATGACAGTTTTGTTTTTTGCTCTATGCTTTTTAACCTGTAAAGCACTTTGGTCCAATTTAAAAATTGTTGTGAACGTGCTATATAAATAAAGTTGCCTTGCCTTGCCTTGCCAAAGATGAACATTTTCAGTCAACAAAATGAACGCTTGTCACGACAACTGTTTTGCCTTATTATCTGCAGAAATATAACAATTTGACTGACAAATATCTAGAACAGGGGTGTCAAACTGGTTTTCATTGAGGGCCACATCGCTGTTATGGCTGCCATCAGAGAGCCGCTTGTAACAGCGAATCATGTATGAATTTAATTATTAATTATATATATTGTTTTAAGCAGACTGTCGATTTACAGTAAAAAACTTTACATTTACAAAATTTTTAAATATAGTGTTTTTTTCCTTTTTTACAACATTTTACAGTAAATGGAAAAACATTACCACTGTTTTTTTTTTGTATTTTTTTTGGGAGGGGGGGGTTTACGGAAAAAAGCTGGCAGCTTAGTTGCCACAATTTTTGTCTTAAATTTACATTGGTTTTTACAACATTTTATTGTTAATGGAAAAACAGTAGAAGTTATTTTTTTTTATTCTGGCAACTTAGCTGCCAGTTTTTCTACCGTAAACACAAATTTACCGTCTTTCCATTTACAGTAATACACCGTTAAAAACGACAACCGTAGATTTTACAGTCAAAAACTGGCAGCTCAGTCAACAGAATTTTGACGCAAAAAAACAGTAGTCGTTTTTTTTTTCAACTTACAGTTATATGCTGTAAAGAGCAACGTAACATGTATTGTCATTTTTTTATTAATTTGATGGGTAGTTTGCTGTAAAATTAAGTATTTTTATTAATTTTTATTTAGACAAAAAATGTTTTGGAAAGTATGATAATATATTGTAATATTTGTCGCAACATCGGATACTATTAGAGTTTAAAATGTATGCAATTTCAAGCAGTACATATATTTTTTCTGTGAAAATGAAAAAAAATCAATTACATTTAGTGAGAAAATATTAAGTATTTTATTGACACTTATCATTTCCAGGTGTTTGCGGGACAGATCAAATGATGTCGTGGGCCAGATCTGAATTTGACACCTGTGGTCTAGAACAACAACTTAATGAATTCTGCTTACGGGTGCTCATTACCAACAACGGATTCAAATCCATCATAAATGCACAGCGTCTCTATTCCCAACAGTCGTGCGCATAGTTCATCTAGAGTCACGGTACAGGGATAAAACAGAAAGTACATGATAAATCATAGACAAGGGACATGTTATATGGGCATGGAGTGGAAAAATATGATATATTAGCTCCCTACGCTGACAAGATTAACACTCATTAACATATATTTTTTTGAAAACATTTGTATTTTGTCAACAAAAAATACATCTTTCTGTCAAGAGGAAGCCTCTCGGCAACCCTGGCGGCAGCTGACGATGCAAAAATAGAGAAGAAGTTGGACAAATAATCACAAAGACAAAGGCATAAATCTCTCAGCAGCAGTTTGCCATAACAGAATATTTTCAAACAGTGGCAGAAAAAACACCCGAGGTTGGCCATCAGTTTGACTGATTGGAACACTCGCTACTGCAACAGCCGTGCCTCTGGTGCAAAGCATGCTGTGGGATGTCCTCCCAGTAGAGCCACTTGAATGCTCGCTCGGATTGGGAAATCCCAGAGAGTATTGCTGACGTATGGTTCCGTCAGTTGACTTGCAAACTGTCTACAGTCGTGGTCAAAAGTTGACATACACTTGTAAAGAACATAATGTCATGGCTGTCTTGAGTTTCCAATAATTTCTACAACTCTTATGGTTTTGTGATAGAGTGATTGGAGCACATACTTGTTGGTCACAAAAAACATTCATGAAGTTTGCTTCTTTAATGAATTTATTATGGATTTACTGAAAATGTGACCAAATCTGCTGGGTCAAAATGTTAATATTTGGTTACATGTCCCTTGGCACGTTTCACTGCAATATGGCACTTCTGGTAGCCATCCACAAGCTTCTAGTAAGCTTCTGGCTCCTCTTGACAAAATTGGTGCAGTTCAGCTAAATTTGTTGGTTTTCTGACAAGGACTTGTTTCTTCAGCATTCAGCATTGCTCAATTATTGTTTCATCTGACATCACATGGACAAAGATAAGACCTTCTGGAGGAACGTTCTGTGGTCAGATGAAACAAAAATTGAGCTGTTTGGCCACAATACCCAGCAATATGTTTGGAGGAGAAAAGGTGAGGCCTTTAATCCCAGGAACACCACACCTACCGTCAAGCATGGTGGTGGTAGTATTATGCTCTGGGCCTGTTTTGCTGCAAATGGAACTGGTGCTTCACAGAGAGTAAATGGGACAATGAAAAAGGAGGATTACCTCCAAATTCTTAGGGACAACCTAAATTCATCAGCCCGAAGGTTGGGTCTTGGGCGCAGTTGGGTGTTCCAACAGGACAATGGGCCCCATTCAGCAATAAATTCTGAACTTTTCCTCTTATCTTTCTTCCAAAGTGATTTCCTAAGAGGAGTCCATTCAAATTCATGACGTGTTCTTAAACTGCCAAATTGTTCCCACCTGAAGTTCTTAAGTTGCTGAATGCCAAATTGTTAGCATGGACGTGCCTATCATAATTTGCATATAAACACGCATTTATTTTCCCAACATGCATAGGTAAACACCCTTAATTCCGTAATTTGCAAAGGTAAACGCCCTTAATTCCCCATATGACGGCACAATTCCGGAAGAAAAGAAAGAAAACACAAACAGATTACAGAGGAGAAATTCCTATTATCCCGCAGGGGAAATACATAATGTCAAAACGTAAGTTTTTAAGAAAGGGGCGGACTGCCTAAAGCGATCAAATAAATATTCGTCACTTCGGGCAAATAGGTCTACATGGTCGTGAAATGTGCGCTCCGTCCCCAGGGTACGATCTGCAGCATCTTGTAGCGTGTGTGCGTACGTGTGTGTGTGTGTGTGTGTGTGTGTGTGTGTGTGTGCGTGCGTGTGTGTGTGTGTGTGCACGCATTCTGTATTTTGAAACGTTGATATATTGCTCATTTTGCTATATGTCTGTCTGTCTGTCTTATCTATATCTATCTATCTATCTATTTATATCTTTATATGTATCTCTATCTATCCATCTATCTATCTATCTATCTATCTATCTATCTATCTATCTATCTATCTATCTATCTATCTATCTATCTATCTATGTATATATATATATGTATATATATATATATATATATATATATATATATATATATATATATATATATATATATATATATATATATATATATATATATATATATATATATATATATATATCCATCTATGATAATAATTTAACATTAGACAATAGAAGTTTGATTGATTGATTGATTGAGACTTTTATTAGTAGGTTGCACAGTGAAGTACATATTCCGTACAATTGACCACTAAATGGTAACACCCAAATAAGTTTTTCAACTTGTTTAAGTCGGGGTCCACTTAAATTGATTCATGATACAGATATATACTATCAGATATATACTATCATCATAATACAGTCATCACACAAGATAATCACATTGAATTGTTTACATTATTTACAATCAGGGGTGTGGAGGGTGGGTGGGGGGGGTAGGATATGGACATCAAGTAGTGGACATAAAGAGAGAGAGAGAAACAGAGAGAGAGAGAGGGAGAGAGAGAGAGAGAGAGAGAGAGAGAGAGAGAGAGAGAGAGAGAGAGAGAGAGAGAGAGAGAGAGAGAGAGAGAGAGAGAGATCAGAAGGCATAAGAAAAAGTATCTGCATTTGATTGTTTACATATGATTATTAGCAATCCGGGGAGGGTGTTAGTTTAGGGTTGTAGCTGCCTGGAGGTGAACTTTTATTGCGGTTTTGAAGGAGGATAGAGATGCCCTTTCTTTTATAACTGTTGGGAGCGCATTCCACATTGATGTGGCATAGAAAGAGAATGAGTTAAGACCGTTGTTAGTTCGGAATCTGGGTTTAACGTGGTTAGTGGAGCTCCCCCTGGTGTTGTGGTTATGGCGGTCATTTACGTTAAGGAAGTAGTTTGACATGTACTTCGGTATCAGGGAGGTGTAGTGGATTTTATAGACTAGGCTCAGTGCAAGTTGTTTAACTCTGTCCTCCACCTTGAGCCAGCCCACTTTGGAGAAGTGGGTAGGAGTGAGGTGGGATCTGGGGTGGAGGTCTAGAAGTAACCTGACTAGCTTGTTCTGAGATGTTTGGAGTTTAGATTTGAGGGTTTTGGAGGTGCTGGGGTACCAGGAGGTGCATGCGTAATCGAAAAAGGGTTGAACGAGAGTTCCCGCCAGAATCCTCAAGGTGCTTTTGTTGACCAGAGAGGAGATTCTGTAGAGAAAGTAAGGGAACTTGTTACACTTAAGAACAAATAGGCCACCCTAAGAGTCCTTTGGAGCACTCGTAGATTTTGTTCTTACCTATGAACAAATCCCAGCTAAGAAAATATTGGTGAACACAAAAATCTCCTTAAAAACTTCCTAAGTGGGCCTAAGAACAAAATGTGTTCTTAAGAACAGTTGCTGAATGGGGCCCAATGACCCCAAACACACATCAAAAGTGGTAAAGGAATGACTAAATAAGGCTAGAATTAAATGCCTACTGAAAGCCACTACTACCGACCACGCAGTCTGATAGTTTATATATCAATGATGAAATCTTAACATTGAAACACATGCCAATACGGCCGGGTTAACTTATAAAGTGCAATTTTAAAATTCCTGCCACACTTCCGGTTGAAAATCTCCTGTGGATATGATTTATGCGCGTGATGTCATAAAATGCACGGAAGTGTTTGGGCCCTATTGGACACAATACACAAAGCTCTGTTTTCTTCGACAAATTTCCACAGTATTCTGGACATCTGTGTTGGTGAATCTTTTGCAATTTGTTTAATGAACAATGGAGGCTGCAAAGAAGAACGTTGTAGGTGGGATCGATCGGTGTCTTAGCGGCTAAGTACAATACTTACAGCAACACAACAAGGACTACTTACTTAGCAGACGCCTAGCTGATGCTTGCCGCCAAACCCACGGATGAAGTCCTTCGTCGCGCCGTTGATCGCTGGAACGCAGGTGAGCACAGCTGTTGATGGGAAGATGAGGGCTGGCTGGCGTAGGTGGAGCCCTAATGTTTTATCATAGTTCTGTGAGTTCCGGCTGCTAAGTTGCTAAATTAGCCTTAGCGTCGTTAGCAACAGCATTGTTAAGCCTTACCAGGCTGAGAATTTTTAACCGTGTAGTTACTTGTACATGGTTTAATAGTATTTTTGCTCTTCTGTCTATCCTTCCAGTCAGGGGTTTATTTATTTTGTTTCTATCTTCATTTGAGAACGATGCTAGCATGTTAGCTCAGTAGCTAACTGTGTCACCGATGTATTGTCTTGGAGATAAGTCACTTTAAATGTCCATTTCGCGTGCTCGACTCTCATTTTCAAGAGGATATAGTATCCGAGGTGGTTTAAAATACAAATCTGTGATACACAATAGAAAAAGGAGAGAGTACATAGTTCTGTGAGTTCCGGTTGCTAAGTTGCTAAATTAGCCTTTGTGTCGTTAGCAACAGCATTGTTAAGCCTTAACAGGCTGATAATTTTTAACCGTGTAGTTACATGTACATGGTTTAATAGTATTTTTGCTCTTTTGTCTATCCTTCCAGTCAGGGGTTTATTTATTTTGTTTCTATCTTCATTTGAGAACGATGCTAGCACGTTAGCTCAGTAGCTAAGTGTGTCACCGATGTATTGTCTTGGAGATAAAAGTCACTTTAAATGTCCATTTCGCGTGCTCGACTCTCATTTTCAAGAGGATATAGTATCTGAGGTGGTTTAAGATACAAATCTGTGATCTACAATAGAAAAAGGAGAGAGTGTGGAATCCAATGAGTCAGCTTGTACCTAAGTTACGGTCAGAGCGAAAAAAGATACG
>NC_084737.1:76908047-76940547 GCF_033978785.1 Entelurus aequoreus
TATATAAGCAACATTTATATTCAACATATATAACCAACATATATAACCAACATTTATATTCAACATTTATATTCTACATATGTACCCACCATATATAACCAACATGTATATTCAACAAATATAACCAACATATATAACCAAAATATATAACCAACATATATATCCAACATATATAACCAACATATATATCCAACATATATAACCAACATATATATCCAACATATATAACCAACATGTATATTCAACAAATCTCACCAACATATATAACCAACATATATATCCAACATTTATAACCAACATGTATATTCAACACATTTCACCAACATATATAACCAACATAGATATCCAAAATATATAACCAACATATATAACCAACATTTATATTCAACATATATAACCAACATATATAACCAACATATATAACCAACATTTATATTCAACATTTATATTCAACATATATACCCACCATATATAACCAACATGTATATTCAACATATATAACCAACATATACAACCAAAATATATAACCAAAATATATATCCAACATATATAACCAACATATATATCCAACATATATAACCAACATGTATATTCAACAAATCTCACCAACATATATAACCAACATATATATCCAACATATATAACCAACATATATAACCAACATTTATATTCAACATATATAACCAACATATATAACCAACATTTATATTCAACATTTATATTCAACATATATATAAACAACATATATATAAACAACATATATAACCAACATGTATATTCAACATATATAACCAACACATATAACCAAAATATATAACGAACATATATATCCAACATATATATCCAACATATACACTACCGTTCAAAAGTTTGGGGTCACATTGAAATGTCCTTATTTTTGAAGGAAAAGCACTGTACTTTTCAATGAAGATAACTTTAAACTAGTCTTAACTTTAAAGAAATACACTCTATACATTGCTAATGTGGTAAATGACTATTCTAGCTGCAAATGTCTGGTTTTCGGTGCAATATCTACATAGGTGTATAGAGGCCCATTTCCAGCAACTATCACTCCAGTGTTCTAATGGTACAATGTGTTTGCTCATTGGCTCAGAAGGCTAATTGATGATTAGAAAACCCTTGTGCAATCATGTTCACACATCTGAAAACAGTTTAGCTCGTTACAGAAGCTACAAAACGGACCTTCCTTTGAGCAGATTGAGTTTCTGGAGCATCACATTTATGGGATCAATTAAACGCTCAAAATGGCCAGAAAAAGAGAACTTTCATCTGAAACTCGACAGTCTATTTTTGTTCTTAGAAATGAAGGCTGTTCCACAAATTTGTTTGGGTGACCCCAAACTTTTGAACGGTAGTGTATAACCAACATGTATAACCAACATATATAACCAACATATATATCAAACATAAATAACCAACATATATATCCAACATGTATATCCAACATATATATCCAACATATATTACCAACATATATTACCAACATATATATCCAACATATATAACCAACATATATAATCAACATATATAACCAATATAGATAACCAACAAATATATCCAACATATATAACCAACAAATATAACCAACATATATAATCAACATATATAACCAACATATATAACCAACATATATATCCAACATATACAACCAACATACCTGTATATAACCAACATATATAACCAACATATATATTCAACATATATAACCAACATATATATTCAACATATACAACAAACATATATATCCAACATATATAACAAACATATATATCCAACATATACAACCAACATACCTGTATATAACCAACATATATATCCAACATATATAACAAACATATATATTCAACATATATAACAAACATATATATCCAACATATATAACAAACATAAATATCCAACATATACAACCAACATAGCTGTATATAACCAACATATATAACCAACATATATAATCAACATATATAACCAACATATATTACCAACATGTATATCCAACATATATAACCAACATATATAACCAACATATATATCCAACATATATATCCAACATATATAACCAACATATATAACCAACATATATATCCAACATATATAACTAACATATATATCCAACATATATAACCAACATGTATATCCAACATGTATATCCAACATGTATATCCAACATGTAAATCCAACATATTTAACCAACATATATAACCAACATATATAACCAACATGTATATCCAACATGTATATCCAACATGTATATTCAACATATATAACCAACATATATATCCAACATATATAACCAACATGTATATCCAACATATATAACCAACATGAATAACCAACATATATAACCAACATATATAACCAACATGTATATCCAACATGTATATCCAACATGTATATCCAACATATACAACCAACATATATAACCAACATATATAACCAACATGTATATCCAACATGTATATCCAACATATATAACCAACATATATAACCAACATATATAACCAACATGTATATCCAACATGTATATCCAATATGTATATCCAACATGTATAACCAACATTAATAACCAACATATATAACCAACATATATAACCAACATGTATATCCAACATGTATATCCAACATGTATATCCAACATATATAACCAACATATATAACCAACATATATAACCAACATATATAACCAACATGTATATCCAACATGTATAACCAACATATATTACCAACATGTATATCCAACATGTATATCCAACATGTATATCCAACATGTAAATCCAACATATATAACCAACACATATAACCAACATATATTACCAACATGTATATCCAACATGTATATCCAACATGTATATTCAACATATATAACCAACATATATATCCAACATATATAACCAACATGTATATCCAACATATACAACCAACATTAATAACCAACATATATAACCAACATATATAACCAACATGTATATCCAACATGTATATCCAACATGTATATCCAACATATATAACCAACATATATAACCAACATATATAACCAACATGTATATCCAACATGTATATCCAACATATATAACCAACATATATAACCAACATATATAACCAACATGTATATCCAACATGTATATCCAACATGTATATCAAACATGTATAACCAACATTAATAACCAACATATATAACCAACATATATAACCAACATATATTACCAACATGTATATCCAACATGTATAACCAACATATATTACCAACATGTATATCCAACATGTATATCCAACATATATAACCAACATATATAACCAGGGGCGCCGAAAAGGGGGGGTAAAGGAGACGGATTCTAGGGGCCCATGATGGAGGGGGGCCCAGAGAGGCCCCTAATGATGATGAAATTATAATGTTGCCGCTGTGTTGGGGGCCCTGTAATGATTCTTTTCATGGGGCCCAAAATCCCTAGCGGCGCCCCTGTACAGTATATAACCAACATATATAACCAACATATATAACAACATGTATATCCAACATATATAACCAACATAAATAACCAACATATATAACCAACATATATAAGAACATAATGTCATGGCTGTCTTTGTGGCCAAACAGCTCAATTTGTGTTTCATCTGACATCACATGGACAAAGATAAGACCTTCTGGAGGAAAGTTCTGTGGTCAGATGAAACAAAAATTGAGCTGTTTGGCCACAATACCCAGCAATATGTTTGGAGGAGAAAAGGTGAGGCCTTTAATCCCAGGAACACAAAGCCTACCATCAAGCATGGTGGTGGTAGTATTATGCTCTGGTCCTGTTTTGCTGCCAATGGAACTGGTGCTTTAAATGGGACAATGAAAAAGGAGGATTACCTCCAAATTCTTCAGGACAACCTAAAATCATCAGTCTTGGGCGCAGTTGGGTGTTCCAACAGGACAATGACCCCAAACACACGTCAAAAGTGGAAAAGGAATGGCTAAATCAGGCTACAATTAAGGTTTTAGAATAGCCTTCTCAAAATCCTGACTTAAACGTGTGGACAATGCTGAAGAAACAAGTCCATGTCAGAAAACCAACAAATGTATCTGAACTGCACCAATATTGTCAAGAGGAGTGGTCAAAAATTCAACCAAAAGCTTGTGGATGGCTACCAAAAGTGCCTTATTGCAGTGAAACTTGCCAAGGGACATGTAAGCAAATATTAACATTGCTGTATGTATACTTTTGACCCAGCAGATTTGCTCACATTTTCAGTAGACCCATAATAAGTTCATAAAATAACCAAACTTCATGAATGTTTTTTGTGACCAACAAGTATGTGCTCCAATCACTCTATCACAAAAAAATAAGAGTTGTAGAAATGATTGGAAACTCAAGACAGCCATGACATTATGTTCTTTACAAGTGTATGTACACTTTTGACCGCGACTGTATCTATCAACTGTATGTGCCCGTTCACTTACAGTGCAAAGACGCCTGCATTGTTGATTCTGAAGGTCTGGGGCAGATTTGGTACAGCATGGCAACATAGGCTAGCTGAATTATGATTGGATAAAAACTCTAACCTAAAACAACAGCACTGTAAAGGAGCATAATATGACATGACGAGAATATGAACACTTTTAGATATTTAGGGAAAGTCAATTAAAAATTACTCTTATCTTTAATTGTGATCATGATTTTTGTTTATGCCAGGCCAGCAGAGGCTCTGACGGCCCACCACTGAGTTACATGTTGTGTAACTTCCGAGAATGAATATGGGTCTTTTTGGTTATAAATACTGTGCTGGAGTAACAATATTCCATTAATACAGAAGAGGCCGAATTTATAGTGTAGAAATGTGAAATTAATTTTGAGTATCGCTTCAATATTTCATTGCTGAGCCCGAGTGTCCTGGTTTTTGGTGATTAAAGCATGTTTCAAAATAAAAGCCTTGTGTTGGCTCAGGGGTCGGCAACCCAACATGTTGAAAGAGCCAGATTGGACCAAAAATACAAAAAAAAAAATCTGTCTGGAGCCGCGAAAAGTTAAAAGCCTTATGTAAGTGTTATAATGAATGCAACACATTAAGAGAGTGTCTCAGAGGGTGAGATAACTCCTGGGAATGACTGTCTTAAAACTGCCAAAGGTACAGATGTGTATGCCCAAGTTAAAGGAAAGGACAGGCTGTCTTCTTCTAATGGATTTATTACAAGCTTTGCAAGCTGGGTAATGTGTGCTGTGGTCTGGAACAACATGGTAAAGTTTGCTGTGGTCTGCAACACCATGGTAACTTTTGCTGTGGTCTGGAACAACATGGCACACAATCAGAAATGCAGCCATTAATGCATACAGACAGTGTGTCACGAGACATGCAAATATAAATTAAATACACAGAGGGCCCAAGTGAAGGGAATTAAATGAGCTCAAATATACCTACAAACGAGGCATAATGAAGCAATATGTACACACAGCTAGCCTAAATAGCATGTTAGCATGGATTATTAGCACTCCGCGCGAGTCAATGGCATCAACAGAGCTCACCTTTGTGCATTCACGCACAGCATAAAACGTTTGGTGGACAAAATGAGACAAAGGAGTGGCATAAAACACGTCTTTCTGTGGCAGCGACGGAGAAAGTTGTACGTGTAAACCAGGGGTACCCATTACGCCGATCGCGAGCTACCGGCCGATCGCGGAGGGTGTGTCAGTCGATCGCCAGCCAGGCATTAAAAAAATAGCCCTAAAAATGAGCGATCATAAATCTTCACTATGACGTCACTTTCGTCACCTGATTGACATTCACGACACCCGAGGGTCTTGTGAGATGACGCTGGCTGCTGCCAGCTCATTATTAAGAAAAAATTACCGGCAGGAAGGCGAGAAACACTTTTTATTTCAACAGACTCTGGCGCCGTACCTGTCAAAACTCCAAAGACCGACTGCACAGTTGCACAATAAAAGCTCTGCTTCATCCTGCCTGCGCTAACAAAATAAGAGTCTCAGAAAGCTGGCGTGCACAAGCTAGCAAGCTACGGAGTTTGCCGCCAATGTATTTCTTGTAAAGTGTATACAAAGGAGTACGGAAGCTGGACAAATAAGAAGCCAAAAACCAACCACTTTCATGTGGTATTGGACAGAAAGGAGGACTTTTTTTCCTTCTCCATTTGAAAATGCGGACGTTATCAGCACCACTGTCTGATTCCTATCAATGCAAGTCATCAGAATCAGGTCATACACCAACTTATATTCTTGTCTTCATGAAAGAAAGGAATCTATATTTGTTAAACATGCGTGTATTATCATTAAACACCTTTAACTTGTTAACAATATTAACTATATGTGTTAAACATGCTTGTATTATCTTTAAACGCCTTTAACTTGTTAACAATATTAACTATATATGTTAAACATGCTCGTATTATCTTTGAACACCTTTAACTTGTTAACAATATTAACTATATGTGTTAAACATGCTTGTATTATCTTTAAACACCTTTAACTTATTAACAATATTAACTATATGTGTTAAACATGCTTGTATTATCTTTAAACACCTTTAACGTGTTAACAACATTAACTATATGTGTTAAACATGCTTGTATTATCTTTGAACGCCTTTAACTTGTTAACAATATTAACTTTATGTGTTAAACATGCTTGTATTATCTTTAAACACCTTTAACTTGTCAACAATATTAACTATATGTGTTAAACATGCTTGCATTATCTTTAAACACCTTTAACTTGTTAACTATATTAACTATATGTATTAAACATTCTTGTATTATCATTAAACACCTTTAATGTATTAACAATATTAAGTATATGTGTTAAACATGCTAGCATAAGGATTAAACACCTTTAACTTGTTAACAATATTAACTATATGTGATAAACATGCTTGCATTATCTTTAAACACCTTTAACTTGTTAACTATATTAACTATATGTATTAAACATTCTTGTATTATCATTAAACACCTTTAATTTATTAACAATATTAACTATATGTGTTAAACATGCTTGCATTATCATTGAACACCTTTAACTTATTAATAAAAACATTTATTTCATAAATAAGTAAATAATAAATTATACACATGAATGAGGTAGATCCCCGCAACTTGACCAATTGAAAAGCAGCTCGCCTGCAGAAAAAGTGTGGGCACCCCTGATGTAAACCAACTACGGTGAGTTCAAGGACCGCCAAAATTAGTAGGACAAAACGGCCCTGGCCAAATACTGTCATCAGTGAAGAATAAACACAAACATATTAAACAGTGGGCTTTCTAACAATTAGGAATGTTTGTGTCACGTTTGTCCTCCTACAGAAACAATATCAAAACAAAAAATATATTTTTCACCCCATCTTTTTCCATTTTTGAAAAATTTCCAGGGAGCCACTAGGGCGGTGCTAAAGAGCCGCATGCAGCTCTAGAGCCGCGGGTTGCTGACCCCTGTGTTGGCCAATGCATGTCGCAGTCAAACCTACACGAAAAAAAAAAAAAAAAAGCATTTTCCCTTGTAAGAAGCTCCCAAATCCATCAGTATTCTAACGGGGCTCCTTCTTCCCGTGCATGCGCGTGCACTATCTGTTTGTGTACGATGGAAAAGCTCCCGACTCCACAGTACAAGTAAGCGGCGTGTGATAAAGCTATTCTATCAGTCAGTGAGTCGGGCGGTTATTGCACCCGTTCCGCATCTGTGCACTCGCTCCTTAAAAAAAGGCAGCAAAGCAGCTCTCGGGGAGACCCATTTGCGAAGGAGTTGAATCACTCTTTGCAACACGGAGAAGAAGATACCGGAGTCAAAAAGCCTTTAGCGTTTCCTTCTGGACGCGTCACGGGCAGGTAATGTCACGGAGGCCACGAGGCGCGAGCTCATGAATGTTTGAGCAGCGTTTTTCCAGCCGCGGTCAAAACAAGCGATTCGTGTTCCTCGAGTCAATATCCAGCGCGGATGTGTGGAGGCTGATCTATGTTTAGCCATGCAAATGTGGGGATTAAAACTTCAGGCTGTGCCGGAGAGCCGCGCTCTGCTAAATTAGTCATTCCCGGGAAGAAATGCATTCATAGGCAAATGCACGCACATTAGCCATCAAAATGAGACCCTGCTTTTTTTATTTTTATTTAAGGATGCAGTTTTCTGTCAAAAAGTGTAGTGTAAAAGCGCTTTACCCAAGTGTTTGATGTGGAGAGGGATCTGTAAATCCTATGTTTTTGATGACGCACTACCCAGCGGGGGGGCGGGGGGGGGTGAGCCATGGCCCCCGGGTGTGACAAACATCCGCTGTCCTGAGGACGTCAGCCATCTTCCCCGGCATCAATCACCCTCGGGCACAATGCACGGTCCCAAAAAGCCTCATTGATGTGCTTCCCTCAAAAGGTGAATCATCCGTTCCACCCCTAGACATTCTCTAATTGGATTGTAAATCGTTGGCGATGATTAATCATACGCCCGGCTTCAGAGGTGCTAATGAGGAGCTATTTTAACTGGATGACATCACTACCAATCACCCTAAGGGACCTCCGGGCAACGTCATTGAATGCGTGTTTTAATGTGTCTTTGCGGGATCAGAAGGATGGCATTTTGTCGTCTCCTCCGTCAAAGATAGGTATGGTTGGGGTTAGGGTTGTCCCGATACCAATATTTTAGTACCGGTACCAAAATGTATTTCGATACTTTTCCATACTTTTCGGTACTTTTCTAAATAAAGGGGACCACAAAAAATGGCATTGGCTTTATTTGAACAAAAAATCTTAGTGTACATTAAAGGCCTACTGAAACCCACTAGTACCGACCACGCAGTCTGATAGTTTATATATCAATGATGAAATCTTAACATTGCAACACATGCCAATACGGCCGGGTTAACTTATAAAGTGCAATTTTAAATTTCCCGCGAAACTTCCGGTTGAAAACGTCTCGGTATGATGACGTTTGCATGTGACGTCACGTAGTGAACGGAAGTATTCGGACCCCATTGGATCCAATACAAAAAGCTCTGTTTTCACCACATAATTCCACAGTATTCTGGACATCTGTGTTGGTGAATCTTTTGCAATTTGTTTAATGAACAATGAAGACTGCAAAGAAGAAAGCTGTAGGTGGGATCGGTGTATTAGCGGCGGACTACAGCAACACAACCAGGAGGACTTTGAGATGGATAGCAGACGCGCTAGCCGCCGACCTCACCTTGACTTCCTCCGTCTCCGGGCCGCCGACCGCATTTATGATCGGGTGAAGTCCTTCGTTGCTCCGTCGATCGCTGGAACGCAGGTGAGCACAGGTGTTGATGAGCAGATGAGGGCTGGCTGGTGTAGGTGGATAGCTAATGTTTTTAGCATAGCTCTGTCGAAGTCCCGTAGCTAATTTAGCTTCAATGGCATCGTTAGCAACAGCATTGTTAACCTTCGCCAGGCTGGAAAGCATTAACCGTGTATTTACATGTCCATGGTTTAATAGTATTGTTGATCTTCTGCCTATCCTTCCAGTCAGGGATTTATTTCTTTTGTTTCTATATGCAGTTAAGCACGATGCTATCACGTTAGCTCCGTAGCTAAAGTGTTTCGTCGATGTATTGTCGTGGAGATAAAAGTCACTGTGAATGTCCATTTCGCGTTCTCGACTCTCATTTTCAAGAGGATATAGTATCCGAGGTGGTTTAAAATACAAATCCGTGATCCACAATAGAAAAAGGAGAGAGTGTGGAATCCAATGAGCCAGCTTGTACCTAAGTTACGGTCAGAGCGAAAAAAGATATGTCTTGCACTGCATTCTAGTCCGTCACTCTAACGTTCCTCATCCACAAATCTTTCATCCTCGCTCAAATGAATGGGGTAATCGTCGCTTTCTCTGTCCGAATCGCTCTAGCTGCATTGAAAACAATAGGAAAATATGAGGAGGCGATCAACTGACAACGTCACGCTACTTCCGGTAGGGGCAAGGCTTTTTTTAATCAGAGACCAAAAGTTGCGAACTTCATCGTCAATGTTCTCTACTAAATCCTTTCAGCAAAAATATGGCAATATCGCGAAATGATCAAGTATGACACATAGAATGGATCTGCTATCCCCGTTTAAATAAAAAAAATTCATTTCAGTAGGCCTTTAAACATATGTTTCTTATTGCCTTGTGGTTTGAGTGTCCGCCCTGAGATCGGTAGGTTGTGAGTTCAAACCCCGGCCGAGTCATACCAAAGACTAAAAAAAAATGGGACCCATTGCCTCCTTGCTTGGCACTCAGCATCAAGGGTTGGAATTGGGGATTTGTGAGGAGGCGTGGCCGGAGGACCCGCAGCGAGGCGGGGCACGCCAATTGGCCAATTGTGGAAGTCTTCTCCCCTCCGGGTTCCAGGGACCACCATGAAGTGACATGACGGCGAGCAGTTTTGTGACTTCGTTTTATTTTTCAATATACTCAGTCTCTGGTCGGGTCGCTTTTCAGCTCCTTCCTCTTCCACTGCTCGCTCTTCCGGTCGCTTTTCAGCTTCCCGCGTCGTCGTCTGTGTCTCGCTCTCTGTTGCTTTCGCTCCGCATGCACCGGCGGCTCACCAGCTCCTTCTGCCCCTCTCCTCTCGGCTGCTGCCCTTTTATGCAGTGAGAGGTGATTGCATAACTACGCCCAGGTGGGCCATCTACGCACCTGACGCTCGTCTCGGAGCCGGCCCCGGAGCCGGCCCCGGCCCCGGCGCGTCCCGCCTCGCTGCAGGTCTGCCGGCCACGCCTCCTAACAGGGTTAAATCACCAAAATGACTCCCGAGCACGGCCACCGCTGCTGCTCACTGCTCCCCTAACCTCCAAGGGGTTGGAACAAGAGATGGGTAAAAAATGCAGAGGGTAATTTCACCGCACCTAGTGTGTGTGTGACTATCATTGGTACTTTAACTTAACTTAAGAACAATGCGGGTGGTACTTTTCGTCTTTGTTCCGGAGGACACGACGTTAACAGTCTCCAAAAACAATTTGAAATGTGGACTCGTCAGATCACAGAACACTTTTCCACTTTGCGTCAGTCCATCTTCGATAAGATCGGGCCCAGCGAAGCGTTTCTGGGTGTTGTTGATAAATGGCTTTGGTTTTAACTTGCACTCACAGATGTAGCGACCAACTGTAGTTACTGACAGTGGTTTTCCGAAGTGTTCCTGAGCCCATGTGGTGATATCCTTTACACACTGATGTCGCTTCTTGATGCACAACCGCCTGAGGGATCGAAGGTCACGGGCATTCAATGTTGGTTTTCAGCCTAGCTGCTTACGTGCAGTGATTTCTCCGGATTATGTGAACCTTTTGATGATATTGCGGACCGTAGATGGTGAAATCCCCAAATTTATTGCGATAGTTCGTTGAGAAATGTTCTTAAACAATTTGCTCACGCATTTGTTGACAAAGTGGTGACCCTCACCCCATCCTTGTTTGTGAATGACTGAGCATTTCGTGGAAGCTGCTTTTATACCCAATCATGGCACCCACCTGTTCCCAATGAGCCTGTTCACCTGCGGGATGTTCCAAATAAGTGTTTGATGAGCATTCCTCGACTTTCTCAGTCTTTTTTGCCACTCGTGCCAGCTTTTTTGAAACATGTTGCAGGCATCAAATTCCAAATGAGCTAATATTTGCAAAACATAACAACGTTTACCAGTTTGAACGTGAAGTATCTTGTCTTTGCAGTCTATTCAATTGAATATGAGTTGAAAAGGATTTGTAAATAATTGCATTCTGTTTTTATTTACGATTTACACAACATGCCAACTTCACTGGTTTTGGGTTTTGTAGTTGAACGCTCAGGATTAAAAAGTTAAAGTTCCCATCAGCAACAAATATACATATAATGTGTTTAGAAAAAAAGGACCTACCCAAGAAGAATAAATCATTGCTTTATTCTAGTAAGTTTCATGTGCATGTTTGTTTAGTGTCAAGGACATCTGGGGTCTTCTGAGAATGTTTCAAAGGTTTGTTACTGTGCCCGAGTAAATTGGTTGAAGGTTAAATGTGAGATTTCTACCCTTTAAAAAAAAAGAGGAGCATAACCTAATGCTAACTAGGATTCCATGCACACAGATGCCATGATCACCTTCAGCAATAGAATTTGATCAAAAGGCAAAGTCTCCGCAAAGTTTTTAGTAAGGAGGCCACCCTCAATATGACACCACAGTCAGAATGACTGAAACTTATGTAACATATTCAACATATAGACTATTTTAGACTTCGACTGTGATATTTCATCTTTCTAAATTGTGGAGATTTGCTGAATCATTAACAATAAAAATATGTTTATATTGTAGCCAGTGCGCTCTTTCCTTTACTAATTAATGGCTTACACAAAAATGGGGTCATAGAGTTTCACAAAAAAGCTGGGGGGCTTCAAATATATTTTGGGGTTCTTGAACTAGATCATCTTTGGTAAGCTGCAACTGTGAACCACATTGACCGGAATTAGTTTTTATCATATGTCCCTTCTTTATCCATACCTATTTTTGGAGAGAGGAACAAAATATATATTTGTTATTTTCCAATATGAGAATCAGTTTCATTGGCCAGGTCATTTGACTGTACTCTCCTTGTTCGATGCAAGCAATACATATTAACGATTAACTACAAATATAAACAAGGGCTTAAGTTACAAATATATGCAAGGCTAATAAGTAGTGGAGTGGTGAAAAAGCACAAATATGATGAAGTGAACATGAATTAGTACGTTCACACTGACAGAATAGTTACATGAAATAACAGATGTGGTTATGAATATATTTTAAAAAGTATATCTTTTGTCTTAGCTAAGGGGTGTCCCAACTTTTTCCACGGAGGGCCGCACGCTGTAAAAAGAAAGCATGTGGGGGCCATTTTGATATTTTTCATTTTCATAACCAATACAATGTATATTGTAACCCATATGCATATATATATATATATATATGCATATATATGTATATATATGCATATGTGTGTATATATATATATATATATATATATTATATATATATATATATATATATATATATACGTATGTATGTATGTATGTATGTATATATATATATATATATGTATGTATATATATATGTATGTATATATATATATGTATATATGTATGTATATATATGTATATATATATATATATATGCATATGTATGTATATATATATATATATATATATATATATATATATATATATATATATATATATATATATATATATATATATATATATATATATATGTATGTATATATATATATATATATATATATATATATATATGGATCTACACCTGACATCCACTGTAATGATACCAAGTACAATAGCGTATCTAGTCGATACTACTATGATTACATCGATATTTTTTACCGTCCCAAAATATTTTTTTCCTTTTTAAAAAATGTATATTATGTTTATAAACTCAGGAAATATGTCCCTGGACACATGAGGACTTTGAATATGACCAATGTATGATCCTGTAACTACTTGGTATCAGATCGATACCCAAATTTGTGGTATCATCCAAAACGAATGTAAAGCATCCAAACAACAGAAGAATAAGTGATTATTACATTTTAACAGAAGTGTAGATAGAACATGTTGAAACAGAAAGTAAGCAGATATTAACAGTAAATGAACAAGTAGATTCATAATTCATTTCCTACCACTTGTCCTTAATAATGTTGACAAAATAATACAATGGAAAATGACACAACATGTTACTGCATACGTCAGCAGCTAAATTATTGTTTGTTTACTTACTACTAAAAGACAAGTTGTCTTGTATGTTCACTATTTTATTTAAGGACCAACTTGCAATAATAAACATATGTTTAGTGTACCCTAAGACTTTCTGTTAAAATAAAGCCAATAAGGCAATTTTTTTGTGGTCCCCTTTATTTCGAAAAGTACCGAAAAGTACCGAAAAGTATCGAAATAATTTTAGTACCGGTACCGTTACCAAAATATTGGTATCGTTTCAACACTACTGTTTACATATGTATCTTGAAGTCATCACTGCTATTTATTCTTTTTCCCAGACATAGCCGGAAATAAATTTCATAAGCGTTACATAGATTCACCCGGTCACACCAATAGGTACACCTGTACACTTTGATCGATCCAGCCTTAGCATAAAAAAAATACTTTTAGTATCATTTATGTCACGTTAGCTGTCTAAATAAGTGTTTCCACTTACAATTTGATACTTTGACATTGTTTAACACAAGTATCCAACACTGTAGCAACATAAATGGGTCAGAAAAGACACAATTCATCACAGGTCGGATTTTAAGTACCACCTGATGACCAGCATCTGACGGCCCAGGGCTCCTTATTCCTTGGTGGGCAACAGTGAACTAAATCAACTTTGACTGTCCTGTCCAAGCTCTCGGGGGGTGTCAGTGTCTTCGACAGCTTCGGGTTTGCAGGATTGAATTGATCTAAGCGCGCGGAAGTATCTGTTGGCATGTGCTGTCCACCCCATTGATCCGGGGCCGCCCGTGTGGGCAGGGCTGCATAATTCCTTGTAATGTATGAGGAACAAGGGGGTGCTGCAGGGCCGTCAAAGTCACTGTGGACCGATCCGTCTGGCTCTATTCTAATGCGGCCGAGCAGACCCCAGCTTTAGGGAGTACTCATTCTGCCCAGGCCGATTCGTCAACGTCAAGAGGGGAGCTGCGTCTCAGGGCAAAAAAAGGGTGTATAGGAAAAAATAACATGTCCAGAGAGACACAAATGTGTTTTTGCAAGTTTGATTTACTTATTATTACTACCGTATTTTCCGGACCATAGGGCGCACCGGATTAAAAGGGGCACTGCCGATGAGCGGGTCTATTTTCATACAAAAGGCGCACCGGAGTACAAGGCGCATTAAAGGGATTCAATTATGATTTTTCTCTAAATGGAAAACACTTTGTGGTCTACATAACATGTAATGGTGGTTCTTTGGTGAAAATGATTATGTTTTACAGATCATCTTCAAGCCGCTTTCTGACAGTCTCTTCCGGATGCGCCGTTTTGTGGGCGGTCTTATTTACGTGGCTCACCTTCGGCAGCGTCTTCTCTCCGTCATCTTTGTTGTAGCGGTTGTAGCGTGCAAGGACGGGAGTGGAAGAAGTGTCAAAAGGTGGAGCTAACTGTTTTAATGACATTCAGACTTTACTTCAATCAATAACGGAGCAGCATCTCCTCATCCGGAAACAACAACAAGGCCGGAAATGTGTCCCGTGAAAAACCGTCCGACCGGAACGCTCTAATAACTAAAGTTACTTGGGTGAATAATGTCAACTCACTACACCGGTATGTTTTAGCGCTTTTATGGCGAGTTTACTGGCAGATATAAGTAAGAACTTTACACCACTTTATATTAGAAATGGCAACAGCGGAGGATGAATGTCCCATAACAAGAAGATAGAGAAAAAGAAGAAGCTTATCGACGGCGGACGTGCGAAAATTTTCAGGACTTATGCAGATCCCAAATACAGATCAGCAAGTACCAGAAGGTAAGAAGCGTTGCTTTTGCATAATATTGCGAAACAAAACGCCAGATAATGTCTTACCTTATACACACACCATAATAATACTCGTATGTTGAAGCACAGTACAATCCATCAAGCGGTGCGGCTTCATAGCTTACCAAAGTCGTACTAAAACATTTGTGTTTTAGTGCACTGGTTCTCAACCCTTTTTCAGTGATGTACCCCCTGTGAACATTTTTTTAATTCAAGTACCCCCTAATCAGAGCAAAGCATTTTTGGTTCAAAAAAAGAGATAAAGAAGTAAACTACAGCACTATGTCATCAGTTTTCTGATTTATTAAATTGTATAACTTAACTTAACTTGTATAATTTGTTGTGGTCTTTCTTGAAATATTTGGAAAAAAAGATATAAAAATAACTAAAAACTTGTTGAAAAATAAACAAGTGATTCAATTATAAATAAAGATTTCTACACATAGAAGTAATCATCAACTTAAAGTGCCCTCTTTGGGGATTGTAATAGAGATCCATCTGGATTCATGAACTTAATTCTAAACATTTCTTCACAAAAAAAGAAATCTTTAAGATGAATATTTATGAAACATGTCCACAAAAAATCTAGCTGTCATCACTGAATATTGCATTGTTGCATTGTACTGAATGGAATAGCCTACTTGATTTGATGTTCAGTTTATGAACTTACTTTCATATTTTGTTGAAGTATTATTCAATAAATATATTTATAAAGGATTTTTGAATTGTTGCTATTTTTAGAATATTTAAAAAAATTCTCACGTACCCCTTGGCATACCTTCAAGCAGGGCCGGCCCGTGGCATAGGCCGTATAGGCAAATGCTAAGGGCGCCGTCCATCAGGGGGCGCCACGCCAGTGTCACAAATGTTGGAGGAATAAAATAAAAAAGTTGGTACTATTATTTCTAAATACAAAAAATAATCCCACTTTAATTAAAATGCAAAGTAAAGCCTATTTAATAGAAATAATATTTGTTACAACATTACGCCCCCCCCCCCCCCCTCCCCCCACATGGTGCACCCCCTCCCTTCCCGTATCATGACTCTTACCACATCAAAAAATCAACACAAGATGTCAAAACGGCCAAAACTGTCAGGTGCCCAGGGAAGAAAAAAGAGAAAAGAAGAGGAGAAACGAGAAAAAGACAGAGGTAGCAGGTAGGTAACGTTAGCCTACATGAAATTATTTGTCTGTTACAGAATGTGATATTAAACTTTAGCATTAAGCTAATGTTACATGATTCGGCAATTCCTAATCAATAAATAGCTAGTTCTGTTTTAACGTCGGGTTAATATTGTGGAGGGGGCTAAATTGTTATGGAAAATAATAATGTAACGTTAGGTAATTACAGTTCTTCCTGGTGTACAGTAATTTGTAAGTCATTCTAGTTAATGCAATATTAAAAAGCACAAATAGAGAACTCTGTAGGATCCCCTTTTTTTGTAATATAGTTGTTAAAGTCATACTGGTTTGATATCTTGTTTTGTGCAGTGCCTTATTTATATTGTATTTTTAATTTATTTTATGCAACTTGTTGACACGTTTTATTTTGTGTTTATGTATGTAAAAAATATTGTATTTCATATATTCATTTTTTATTTTTTGTATGCATTTATTTATCCATAGTTTTTTTTATCTTGTTAACAATTCTGATTGTTAATTTGCTTTCTTTAAGTTTAAAAAAAAGGTCAAAGACAAAGCTATTCGGTTTCTTGTGAGTATATACACTTCACTGCCGATGTGGGAGGGCGCCACCTAAAATCTTGCCTAGGGCGCCAGATTGGTTAGGGCCAGGCCTGCCTTCAAGTACCCCCAGGGGTGCGCGTACCCCCATTTGAGAACCACTGTTTTAGTGCGTGTGTAGTGTTCTATATTTTCAATGGAACATATAACATTTTGGTGTTGTTTACTTGAGTCATATTGCAGTCTACACGTATGTCTTATGTGTGACTGTCATCTACTGGTCACACTTATCATTTCACCATGTACCAAATAAAATAGCTTTGAGGTCAGTAAGCGAAACCGGAATTATTCCGTACATTAGGCGCACAGGGTTATAAGGCGCACTGTCGAATTTTGAGTTTGTTTTTAAATGCACTGCTTGCTTATCTGTTTTTTTATCCAGTGCTTTCATGCTTTTTATTTCTATTTTTATCTATGCTTTTTGATTTTGATTGGAACGTGTCATTTTGAAAATGCTTAAACGAAAATTAAAAGTATGTTGGAGTTCGGGCGTTGGTGGAGGGAACAGTGATAAAGTCATCTAAATAATTGGTGTTAAAAAGGGGGCAGGTAAATATAAGAATAGTATTCTTCCATCTGCTCCTTTCTGATCATGGAAATGTATAAGAAACAAAGAAAACAATGAAAGTGTTAACTGTACATGGCTTGTATATATGCATTTTCATGGAAGGAATAAAAAGAAATGATGATGATGATCTATGTTTCTGTTTGTGTGTCATGATTTCATTTCTATTTTATTTTTTTACTATATATTCTTACTTTCTATTTTTATTTTTATACTTTGTAGCACTTTGAGATTTTAACAAATGTAAAGTGTGTTACAAATGCAATTCATCGTTATTTTTTATTATTATTTCGCCCGCATGGACAGTGTGGATAAAGGCATGCAAAATTATTATTTTCATGACTTCATTGCATGATATTTGTCGCCCTGGTCCATGATTACTTCAAAACAGAAATGGTTAACATTAAAAGCAAAAATGAAATTAAAAGAATCTCCAATTCTGTACTTCCCAGCTCTCCCATCTCCTCTTCCACATAGCCTGTTTCCTCATGCACTTTCTGCATTTCCTCAATCATCTTGATGAAAACACCAGTAGAAGAGGACGCCAAATAGAAAACTCGCGACTTACCTTGTTTTCCTCTTGTTTTTGATCACAGAGTCAGTGTTGCTGCAGGTTCCCCACTCGATATTTCTCCCCTGGCTTGAGTCTTCAATTATTTTTTTCCCCATCCAAACACCGGCCAAAACCTTTCTTCTTAGAAAGCAGAATCATTAGAATAATCGCTGCAAATTACACTCCTTTCATTCGGTCCGTCCAATTTGCCGGAGAGGTCTGTATTTTTGACATAATTATGACAAGCCGTCATATTCAGTTCAGCTGCTGCTGCTACACATTAAAATCAGCATTCAATAATGACTAATAAAGAAGCAACACCGCACAAAAGTTTGTAATGCAACAATATTTCCTCCTCAAAAGTTCAAAAGTCACGCAACCTGTGTCAGTTTGAAGTGAACGCACTTCGAGTCACGGCTGCGTTTTATCAACCGTCCTCCTAGCGATCCGTTATTCCACATAGGCCAATATTATTCCACTTATAAAAGTGAATAATTGAGGTAATATAATACAAACCCCGTTTCCATATGAGTTGGGAAATTGTGTTAGATGTAAATATAAACGGAATACAATGATTTGCAAATCATTTTCAACCCATATTCAGTTGAATATGCTACAAAGACAACATATTTGATGTTCAAACTAGGGATGTCCGATAATATCGGCCTGCCGATATTATCGGCCGATAAATGCGTTAAAATGTAATATCGGAAATTATCGGTATCGTTTTTTTTATTATCTGTATCGGTTTTTTTTGTTTTTTTTTTTGGTTTTTTTTATTAAATCAACATAAAAAAACACAAGATACACTTACAATTAGTGCACCAACCCAAAAAACCTCCCTCCCCCCATTTCCTTCTGTTATCAATATTCTGGTTCCTACATTATATATCAATATATATCAATACAGTCTGCAAGGGATACAGTCTGTAAGCACACATGATTGTGTGTGCTGCTGGTCCACTAATAGTACTAACCTTTAACAGTTAATTTTACTCATTTTCTTAATTACTAGTTTCTATGTAACAGTTTTTATATTGTTTTACTTTCTTTTTTATTCAAGAAAATGTTTTTAATTTAGTTATCTTATTTTATTTTATTTTTTTAAAAAGTACCTTATCTTCACCATACCTGGTTGTCCAAATTAGGCATAATAATGTGTTAATTCCACGACTGCATATATCGGTTGATATCGGTATCGGTAATTAAAGAGTTGGACAATATCGGAATATCGGATATCGGCAAAAAGCCATTATCGGACATCCCTAGATCAAACTGATAAAGATTTTATTTTTTTTGCAAATAATCGTTAACTTTAGAATTTGATGCCAGCAACACGTGACAAAGAAGTTGGGAAAGGTGGCAATAAATACTGATAAAGTTGAGGAATGCTCATCAAACACTTATTTGGAACATCCCACAGGTGAACAGGCAAATTGGGAACAGGTGGGTGCCATGATTGGGTATAAAAGTAGATTCCATGAAATGCTCAGTCATTCACAAACAAGGATGGGGCGAGGGTCACCACTTTGTCAACAAATGCGTGAGCAAATTGTTGAACAGTTTAAGAAAAACCTTTCTCAACCAGCTATTGCAAGGAATTTAGGGATTTCACCATCTAAGGTCCGTAATATCATCAAAGGGTTCAGAGAATCTGGAGATATCACTGCACGTAAGCAGCTAAGCCCGTGACCTTCCATCCCTCAGGCTGTACTGCATCAACAAGTGACATCAGTGTGTAAAGGATATCACCAGGAACACTTCAGAAACCCACTGTCAGTAACTACAGTTGGTCGCTGCATCTGTAAGTGCAAGTTAAAACTCTCCTATGCAAGGCGAAAACCGTTTATCAACAACACCCAGAAACGCCGTCGGCTTCGCTGGGCCTGAGCTCATCTAAGATGGACTGATACAAAGTGGAAAAGTGTTCTGTGGTCTGACGAGTCCACATTTCAAATTGTTTTTGGAAACTGTGGATGTCGGGTCCTCCGGACCAAAGAGAAAAAGAACCATCCGGATTGTTCTAGGCGCAAAGTTGAAAAGCCAGCATCTGTGATGGTATGGGGGTGTATTAGTGCCCAAGACATGGGTAACTTACACATCTGTGAAGGCGCCATTAATGCTGAAAGCTACATACAGGTTTTGGAGCAACATATGTTGCCATCCAAGCAACGTTACCATGGACGCCCCTGCTTATTTCAGCAAGACAATGCCAAGCCACGTGTTACATCAACGTGGCTTCATAGTAAAAGAGTGCGGGTACTAGACTGGCCTGCCTGTAGTCCAGACCTGTCTCCCATTGAAAATGTGTGGCGCATTATGAAGCCTAAAATACCACAACGGAGACCCCCGGACTGTTGAACAACTTAAGCTGTACATCAAGCAAGAATGGGAAAGAATTCCACCTGAGAAGCTTCAAAAATGTGTCTCCTCAGTTCCCAAACGTTTACTGAGTGTTGTTAAAAGGAAAGGCCATGTAACACAGTGGTGAACATGCCCTTTCCCAACTACTTTGGCACGTGTTGCAGCCATGAAATTCTAAGTTAATTATTATTTGCAAAAAAAATAAAGTTTATGAGTTTGAACATCAAATATGTTGTCTTTGTAGTGCATTCAATTGAATATGGGTTGAAAAGGATTTGCAAATCATTGTATTCCGTTCATATTTACATCATATTTACATACAATTTCCCAACTCATATGGAAACGGGGTTTGTATAACCCATTTACCATTTACCATTTTGAAAATTCCTAGCGCCAACACTGATGGAGTATTGATGCGTGCAAAACAGCAGCAAGCGGCTGTGGCCTGCGGGCCAGTCCTAATACTAATCAAATATCCAGGTCTGACTTTGACACCTAGGTTCTGTATCATCATTTTTCCCAAAGTAATTGCTGTCGGCTCTCACAAATTCTGCATGATTCGCATTGTTGTTGATGGGGAAAGGATCTGTGGTTCTTAACGCTACGTCACGGATGATTATTAACTCTCAAAATGGATCACACCTATTTTTTTTGCAAATTTAGGAAGCATTTTGATGTCATAAATCAGATATACCGTATTTTTCGGAGTATAAGTCGCTCCGGAGTATAAGTCGCACCGGCCGAAAATGCATAATAAAGAAGGAAAAAAACATATATGAGTATAAGTCGCATTTTTGGGGGGAATTTATTTGATAAAAGCCAACACCAAGAATAGACATTTGAAAGGCAATTCAAAATAAATAAAGAATAGTGAACAACAGGCTGAATAAGTGTACGTTATATGAGGCATAAATAACCAACTGAGAACGTGCCTGGTATGTTAACGTAACATATTATGGTAAGAGTCATTCAAATAACTATAACATATAGAACATGCTATACGTTTACCAAACAATCTGTCACTCCTAATCGCTAAATCAGATTAAATCTTATATGTCTAAATAATATTATTTGATATTTTACGGTAATGTGTTAATAATTTCACACATAAATTGCTCCTGAGTATAAGTCGCACCCCCGGCCAAACTATGAAAAAAACTGCAACTTATAGTCCGAAAAATACGGTAAATGATAATAGCTTTAAAAGCCTACTGAAATTAATGTTGTTTATTTAAATGGGGATAGCAGATCCATTCTATGTGTCATACTTGATCATTTCGCGATATTGCCATATTTTTGCTGAAAGGATTTAGTAGAGAACATTGACGATAAAGGTCGCAACTTTTGGTCGCTGATAAAAAAAAGCCTTGCCTGTACCGGAAGTAGCGTGACGTCACAGGTTGAAGAGCTCCTCACATTTCCCCATTGTTTACACCAGCAGCGAGAGCGATTCGGACCGAGAAAGCGACGATTACCCCATTAATTTGAGCGAGGATGAAAGATTCGTGGATGAGGAACGTGCGAGTGAAGGACTAGAGTGCAGTGCAGGACGTATCTTTTTTCGCTCTGACCGTAACTTAGGTACAAAGGCTCATTGGATTCCACACTTTCTCCTTTTTCTATTGTGGATCACGGATTTATATTTTAAACCACCTCGGATACTATATCCTCTTGAAAATGAGAGTCGAGAACGCGAAATGGACATTCACAGTGACTTTTATCTCCACGACAATACATCGGTGTAGCACTTTAGCTACAGAGCTAACGTGATAGCATCGTGCTTAAATGCAGATAGAAACAAAAGAAATAAGCCCCTGACTGGAAGGATAGACAGAAGATCAACAATACTACTATCAGGAGACACCGAACCAAACCATGGACCTGTAACCACACGGTTAATGCTGTGCCGCCTGTCGAAGCCTAGCAATGCTGTTGCTAACGACGCCATTGAAGCTAACATAGCTACGGGACCTCGTCAGAGCTATGATAAAAACATTAGCGCTCCACCTACGCCAGCCCTCATCTGCTCATCAACACCCGTGCTCACCTGCGTTCCAGCCGTCGGCGGCTAGCGTCGGCTAGCGTCGGATAGCGCGTCTGCTATCCGACTAAGTGCTCCTAGTTGTGTTGCTACAGCCAGCCGCTAATACACCGGTTCCACCTACAGCTTTCTTCTTTGCAGTCTTCATTGTTCATTAAACAAATTGCAAAAGATTCACCAACACAGATGTCCAGAATACTGTGGAATTTTGCGATGAAAACAGAGCTGTTTGTATTGGGATACAATGTGTCCCAATACTTCCGCTTCATCATATATAGACGTTTTCAAGCGGAAGTTTCCCGGGAAATTTAAAATTGCACTTTATAAGTTAACCCGGCCGTATTGGCATGTGTTGCAATGTTAAGATTTCATCATTGATATATAAACTATCAGACTGCGTGGTCGGTAGTAGTGGCTTTCAGTAGGCCTTTAAAATAGAGGCAACTTCCGAAAGGGACAAGCGGTAGAAAACGGATAGATGGATCTATGTTTTTCCACTCAACTGGTAATTTAAGTGTGCATCATCAGTTATGTTATCCTCTTTTATCCTTTTGTAATGCTCTTTTGTTATTATTCTCATTTACTTGTCCGCTCTGCGTTGCGATGGTGACATCACCAGTGCAATGGAAAGTAATGCTTTCATGAAGTTTCCAAGTGTCACTTTGGAAATGAATCTTCAATTCTTCAGGCGGGCTGCGGGACCGTTGCAAAGTGAATACCAAACAAATAACGCCGGCGCTCACAAAGCTTTAGTCAAAGCCATTATTAATGGCTGACTGCACCAGATAAGAAGGAAAGCCAGCAGAGGAGACATTTCACACCTTAATCAGGTTAAAAAAAAAAAAAAAAAAAAAATAGCTATTGCATCATTTATGGCTCTCCATTCACATATGTCACTGCTCATTTAGAACACTTTATCCTGACGAATTACAGTGCCAACGTTACTTATTCTTGCAAAGCAACGGCGCACTGGGGCCAATAACGAGATCATTACGAGTGTAATGATAATGGCAATAACAGTGGATTCATACTATTGCCAGATGTTCAGGCCTTTTTTTTCTTTCTCGGGTGAATATCACATGTTTTAGTGTCCACTGACCCATGAGGCGATAATTCCAGGCACTTGTGATTTCTGTGAATTGCAAAACCCAAAACCAGTGAAGTTGGCACGTAATTCGTAAATAAAAACAACTTATATTCAATTGAATAGACTGCAAAGACAGGACATTTAATGTTCGAACTGAGAAACGTAGTCTTTTTTGCAAATAATCATTAACTTAGAATTAAATGGCAGCAACACATTGCAAAAAAAGTTGGCACAGGGGCATTTTTACCACTGTGTTACATGGCCTTTCCTTTTAACAACACTCTGTAAACGTTTGGGAACTGAGGAGACACATTTTTGAAGCTTTCCATGTAGAATCCTTTCCCATTCTTGCTTGATGTACAGCTTAAGTTGTTCAACAGTCCGGGGGTCTCTGTTGTGGTATTTTACGCTTCATATTGCGCCACATATTTCCAATTGGAGACAGGTCTGGACTACAGGCAGGCCAGTCTAGTACCCGCACTCATTTACTATGAAGCCACGCTGTTGTAACACGTCTTGCTGAAATAAGCAGGGGCGTCCATGATAACGTTGCTTAGATGGCAACATATGTTGCTCCAAAACCTGTATGTACCTTTCAGCATTAATGACGCCTTCACAGATGTGTAAGTTACCCATGTCTTGGGCACTAATACACCCCCATACCATCACACATGTTGGCTTTTCAACTTTGCGCCGAGAACAATCGGGATGGTTCTTTTTGTTTTGGTCCACAGTTTCCAAAAACAATTTGAAATGTGGACTCGTCAGACCACAGAACACTTTTCCACTTTGCAGCAGTCCATCTTAGATGAGCTTGTGCCCAGCGAAGCCGGCTGCGTTTCTGGGTGTCGTTTATAAATGGCTTTCGCTTTGCATAGTAGAGTTTTAACTTGCACTTACAGATGTAGCGACTAACTGTAGTCACTGGCAGTGTTTTTCTGAAGTGTTCCTGAGCCCGTGTGGTGATATCCTTTACACACCAATGTCACTGTTTGATGCAGTACCGCCTTAAGGGATCGAAGGTCCGTAATATCATCGCTTACATGCTGTGATTTCTCCAGATTCTCTGAACCCTTTGATGATATTATGGTCCGTAGATGGTGAAATCCCTAAATTCCTTGCAATAGCTGGTTGAGAAATGTTGTTCTTAAACTGTACGACAATTTGCTCACAAAGGGGTGACCCTCGCCCCATCCTTGTTTGGAAGCTGCTTTTATACCCAATCATGGCACCCACCTGTTCACCTATGGGATGTTCCAAATAAGTGTTTGATGAGCATTCCTCAACTTTCTCAGTCTTGTTTGCCACTTGTGCCAGCTTTTTTGAAACATGTTGCAGGCATCCAATTCCAAATGAGCTAATATCTGCAAAAAATAACAAAGTTTTCCAGTTCGAACGTGAAGTATCTTGTCTTTGCAGTCTATTCAATTGAATATAAGTTGAGAAGGATTTGCAAATCATCGTATTCTGTTTTTATTTACCATTTACACAACGTGCCAACTTCACTGGTTTTGGGTTTTGTATAACCAATGACAGTTCCCAGTATCAGGTCAAGAAAACTGGCTCTTCAAGTGACGTATTTAATTTATAATTTGGATTGTATTGTAAAATGAACATTCGGTTGTGCAAGTAGGAGCAGAGAAGCTTCAACAACAAAAAAACTGCAGAATTAAACTGACTTGAGTAATCACCAAGACGAGGCGCAGGTGGTTAAACACAAGCAGGTGAGGAATCGATTGGCCCGATGAGAAGAAGCAGAGAATGACAGCGCCTGACACAAAGTGAGCAGAGTCAAAACAGCTGGTAAACAAAGACACAATTAAACCCATGAAGAAGTTCGATGAAAACCAAAATGATTCCAAGAGGAAAATAAGATTAAAAGGTTGCATTTTTACTCTTTATATCTACTTTTCTTCTTCATGTGTCGAGCATCCACTTTGAAGGAACGCCTGAAACAATCAGCAAAATATACTTTTCCCACATCTGTACCCGACCGATGAGTAGTTGGCACGATACTTTTTTTAGTACCAGTCTTTTTTGTTGTAGAGAAGCCTGAAAAAAAAAAAACACACATCTTAAATTACAAATAAATACAATCAAAAGAAAAATAAAACAATCTGTATTGCTGAATTGCACAATAGGGGACCTTTAAATGATCTGTATCTGATTCTAATGTATCAAATTTAGACCATAAAGAATTGTCTGCTTCTTCTACATCAGCTTGTTAATTATAGTCATCGATATTTTAGTCGGCATTTTTGAAAATGATGATCAACTGTATTGACCAAAAACATTGCCTTTTATTACACTCAACTCACATCAGTTTTATACAAAGATCTTTTATTTTTTCAAAGCCACAATTACGTGGCTGCTTCAAGGGCATTTATTATCAAATGTGCTGCTAGCAACATAAATGTACACACATATATATATATATATATATATATATATATATATATATATATATATATATATATATATATATATATATATATATATATATATATATATATATATACATACAGGACAGGCCAAAAGTTTGGACACACCTTCTCATTCAATGCGTTTTCTTTATTTACATGACTATTTACATTGTAGATTGTCCCTGAAGGCATCAAAACTATGAATGAACACATGTGGAGTTATGTACGTAAAAAAATAGGTGATATAACTGAAAACATCTTTTATATTATAGTTTCTTCAAAATAGCCACCCTTTGCTCTGATTACTTTTTTCGCAAACTCTTGGCATTCTCTCGATGAACTTCAAGAGGTACTCACCTGAAATGTTTTATATATATATATATATATATATATATATATATATATATATATATATATATATATATATATATATATATATATTTATGGAATTCTACAGTTTTTTACTGAATGGGAGACCCAAAATGTACATTTTATAAATGGGATTTATATACTTAACTATGAACAATAAAACACTGAATATTAACATGTGAACTTTGCTCCTCTTGTATATATATATATATATATATATATATATATATATATATATATATATATATATATATATATATATATATATATATTTATATATATATATATATATACAGTATATATATATATATATATATATATATATATATATATATATATATATATATATATATATATATATATATATATATACAGTATATGTATGTATACATATATATATATTTGCACATTATTATACAGGCCAAAAGTTTGGACACACCTTCTCATTCACAACACAACTGATGGGCCCAACCCCATTTATAAAGCAAGACATTCCACTAATCAACCCTGATAAGGCAAACCATTTCAGGCGACTACCTCTTGAAGCTCATCGAGAGAATGCCAAGAGTGTGCAAAGCAGTAATCAGAGCAAAGGGTGGCTATTTTGAGGAAACTACAATATAAAACATGTTTTCAGTTACTTCACCTGTTTTTGTTAAGTACATAACTTCAGTGACAATCTACAATGTAAATAGTCATGAAAACTGAATGGGGAGAAGGTATGTCCAAACTTTTGGCCTGTACTGTATATATATATATATATATATATATATATATATATATATATATATATATATATATATATATATATATATATATATATATATATATATATATATATATATATATTAGAGATATCTGATATTATCGGCCGATAAATGCTTTAAAATGTAATATCGGAAATTATCTGTATCGTTTTTATTTTTATTTTTATTTTTTTATTAAATCAACATAAAAAACACAAGATACACTTACAATTAGTACACCAACCCAAAAAACCTCCCTCCCTCATTCACACAAAAGGGTTGTTTCTGTCTGTTATTAATATTCTGGTTCCTACATTATATATCAATATATATCAATACAGTCTGCAAGGGATACAGTCCGTAAGCACACATGATTGTGCGTGCTGCTGCTCCACTAATAGTACTAACCTTTTACAGTTAATTTTACAAATTTTCATTAATTACTAGTTTCGGTGTAACTGTTTTTTTTATATTGTTTTACTTTCTTTTTTATTCAAGAAAATGTTTTGAATTTATTTATCTTATTTTTATTTTTTTTTATTTTTAAAAAGGACCCTATGTTCACCATACCTGGTTGTCCAAATTAGGCATAATAATGTGTTAATTCCACGACTGTATATATCAGTATCGGTTGATATTGGTATCGGTCATTAAGAGTTGGACAATATCGGAATATCGGATATCGGCAAAAAGCCCTAATATATATATATATATATATATATATATATATATATATATATATATATATATATATATATATATATATATATATATATATGTGTGTGTGTGTATGTGTGTGTGTGTATATACAGGGTGATTCAAAAAGAATACGCCAAAATCATCACACATTTATTCAGTTCTAAAGCATTATAATAGACTGAATCAATGGACATTTGATACAGGAGTCATCCAAGTTTTATTGTGTTACAATTTCCTCGTTGTGGTCATGTAATCCTTTCGGCGCCGTTCAATTGTAGGAAGACCACACGTTTATTTACCCTCAAAATGGCAAACAACAGCAGCTATCAACACGGTGGATCACGACATCCTGGGGCGCGTTTGAGAGGAATCCTCATATCCTGGTAAAAAGTAAAGATATTTGATTGTGAGCTCTTTATTCTGAAAGTATTTCAGCAACAAACATCCTCTTGAACAGGCTGGTGTTTTGTTTTTAGATTTTATTGAGAGCAACATCAGAGTACTAAACGTACAGAGGACGAATCCAATGAGAATCGCATTTACAGTGCTTGCAAATACAGAGCTTAGTAGTACAAGAGTAACCAAAAGAACGTCACCTGGAAATGTGTATACCAATAACCTACAAAAAAAAAAAAAAAAAAAAAAAAAAAGGTGTGGTTTTGTTGGGACGAAACAAAAACAAAACAAAACCAAAATGTAAAGTTATACAACATTTATCCGTCCGAGACAGACTGCTTCGTGAGTTGTGTGTTTTCGTACGTGTCCGTAAATACTTATCGGTCTTGTACAAAAGTTGACAAGAGGTACTCATTTATATATTAAACACAAATATAAAAGTTTTTTTTTTTTTCCAGAGTCACAAAGTACAAACTTTTCATTTGAATGGCGACAACACAACTTGAGTCAAGTTCCTTCATGATAGCGATGATTTAGGTTATGAACACCCCCGGTGTTGACTCCGTACCCTCCCCCAAATAAATGAAAATAAGTCAATACAGCCATTCCGTTTATTTTACATCCATTTGTGGTTAGCAACTAACGTATCGGACAGCGGGGAGTGTTTAGTTACTCGAGAGGTGTTTATTTGAAGGAGGTATCTATTTGACAGGAGGCATTTATTTCTATAAATAATGGAGAATTGTGAGGAACAGTATACCTGACTCGCATTCACAGTTTCTATTTGTCCTTTCGTTGTTGGCTCCAGGAATGTGTTCCCTACACAAGTTTCACACATTTATTTGCACTTGCGGCATGGCTGTATGATCATGCAAATGTTATTTTTAGGTTTTTTTTGGTGATTTTCAGATTAGCCTGCAACTTGGCGATGCTATAAAATGAAACTTTTTTTTTTTTTTTTTTTGCATTAATAATTTTTCGGTAAATTAAACAGACTGTCATGTTATTTACGGAGCTCATGCGAATATCTGAAGAAGGAAAAGAAAGTGTACTTCATGGTGGAAACTGCTGTTGCTTTTGTCTATTTGAGGTGAGGCGTTCGACGTTCAAGTGGACAAGTTAGGCCAGGGGTGTCCAAACTTTTTTCCACTGCGGGGGCCGTTTTAATATTTTTCATTTTCAAACCATAACAAAATAAAAAAACTTTTTTTTATTTTATTATATTTTTTTTATTTATTTATTTTTTTACCTTTAGGGCTCCCGGGGACCATAAAGTGCTCCGTCATTACCATGTTAAAAATAAGTCAAATTATTATTTACATTTTTTATGTAACGCTTACAGTAAATCTCTATATCAACTTCAGGTTGATATCAAGTTTTAAAAAAAAAGGTTGTATGCCTTTTCTGTCAAAGACAACTTTGTTTTTTATAGTAAAACTGAAATATGCAATATTTCCGCCACCGCCCAAAACATTCAGAAAGCAATGTTTGATGTGAAGTAATTAGATCCTTAAAAAGATCAATAATGCAGGACACCGTTGATTTAAATGTATTATTATTTCTTAGTAATCACAGTGAAAAGATAAAAAAAAAGGTCCCCCACTCATAAAGTGATACATTTTTATTATTATTTGTTTTACTTTCAACACTTAAGTTACGAGATCAACTTCAGATATATCCGTCGATTTTACGTTTGAATTATTATTTTGTTTGTTTTATGCTCTTTTGTCAAAGAAAACATTGTTTTTATATGGAAACCACACAACATATGCAATATTTTCCACATAAAACATTTTAAAGTGAAATATTTGAAGTACTTGGAGCCTTGAATAGGTCAATAATTCACTATAACATTGATTTTTTTTTAAAAATATGACAAAAAAGGAAACAGAAAGACAAAAGAAACAAAACAGCCTGCATGGCAGTTTTGTGTCAACATTGCAACTTTCTCTCGTTAGATTTCACCTCATTCCACTTTTTGAAATGATTTAAAAATGTTTGCAGTAGCATTTCCAGAATGTGTGGCCCCCGGGTTGCAATTTGGACACCCCTGAGTTAGGCCATACATACTCCGCATGAACAGAAAAATGTGAAATGTCTCTCTAAAATCTAACTATGGAGTTTTTACAGCTTGTTTTAAAGAAATTAGAATTGGGCATGGCCATCGCTTAGATTCTCATGAAGTATGAAAAAGTCCCGGGTAAAACGACCTTGGTTCTTGTTCTTGCCACATCGATAAATGAAACAAATGTACCTGTTCTTACGGAGTATGCATAAGCATTGTTTGAGGTACGGCGTTTATCCGAGAAGAGTAGACGGAGAGAGGTCATTTTGAGATTGTATGAACTTTTTTTAAAAACATGACCGAGGTAAAAACTAGTGGATCAAAATACGTTTGAAACAAAAATATATAACACGTTTCCGTCCTTTGGACTCGAACATTTGAACCATTTCTTCACCAAGTAATACCTTTGAATATTCTCAAATCCATGTACTGTACTTTCTTGCCAGGTCGGACCACGATGGTGAAAATTCAAGTCGATCCACAGGATTGCCCCTTAACACCAACCACTATGATGCACCCTCTGTGTTTGCTCTACGGCAGACCTGGGCAAATATTTTGCCTCGGGGGGCCAAATTTAGAGGAAAAAATGTGTCTGGGGGGCCGGTATATCTATTTTTAGGAACACTAAATCCAAAACCTCACAATAAGGTCTGAATGCTAAAAACGTTATGACAGACCGGCTTAAAAAACGGAATGGAATGTTACATTTTTTTAACTGAATGAGACACCCAGAATTTACATGAAAATAAAGAATGCGGGGTTTACAATATTAACTATGAACGATAAAACACTGAATATTGACAACATATGAACGTCACCCCTCCTCTCGATCGAAATAGTTTACAATCAAGCGAAACGTAACAAAAATGCAACAAACAGCGAAATATGAAAAAAAAATAACACCTTCTATCTGATATATCACTAAGCTTTAGAACTTGTAAAAATCTCCTTCCGCGTCTGTCCCTGACACCCGCATTTTAGGCTGACACTCTGTGGAAACGCTCCCCAACCACACTGCTTGATGTCTCGTCTGAACTGCTGTGACCTAGATTACCATAGTAACTAATTTATTACCATAGTAACTAGTATATCATGCAAAAGCGCAGATTCCAACCATTGAATGCGCTCCCAACAGGTGTAAAAGAAAGGGCATCTCTATCCTCCTTCAAAACCGCACTAAAACAACACCTCCAGGCAACTTCAACCCTAAACTAACTTTCTCTGATGATGCAATTGTTGATGACTGAAGTGTTCATACCAACCAATCCTAACACCCCCCCTCCATATTGTAAATAATGTAAATAATTAATTGTATATACTCTGATGATTATCTTGTGTGATGACTGTATTATGAAAATAGTATATATCTGTATCATGAATCCATTTAAGTGGACCCCGACTTAAACAAACTGAAAAACTTATTCGGGTTTTACCATTTAGTGGTCAATTGTACGGAATATGTACTTCACTGTGCAATCTACTAATAAAAGTTTGAATCAATCAATCAATGAAATACTTTGTATAGGTCATTTGAAGACATCACTGCACATCGTAATGGCAGCTACACTTTCCATTTTAGAGATCTAAAAAAAAATTTGGGGGAATGTCCGGCGGGGCCAGATTGAAAAGGTTATCGGGTCTTAATTTGCCCAGGTCTGCTCTATGGGGAGTGCTGGGAAGAAAAGCCTTTCTGATTGATATGCTTGTCTGTTTTGAGCGTGGATGTTAATGGTCTGGTACATTTACAGTGTTCTAATCAAGACTTTTCCTACCTATTTTCTTTCCGTGAAAGTCAAAACAAAACACCATTAATCCAGATATACAAACAGAAAGGCAGCGCGGCTGAGCGAGAATAAGAGGAATGATGATTATTTTCCTTTCCTCGTCTAAATTCTTTTGGAATGCATCATGAACCCAACCCCCGTCTTAAATTGAGTCACATTTTTTTTTCGTAATAAAAATACATTAAAAACCCTGCC
>NC_084737.1:76945547-76968047 GCF_033978785.1 Entelurus aequoreus
TAACTTGGACTCAGTCCAGGTCCAAAGCAGTGATTTTTAACAGGTGGGTCGCGACTAACTTTTGGGTTGGTTTTTAGAAGGTCATGCGGGTCTTTGCCTGGGAGGACTGTGACGTTCGAGAACAAGTTGAGTCTTTTGAACAGCTCTTTTAGGTGAACAATTGCAGTTGTTGAGTACAGATTGCTATGGTTTACATTTTAACTGACACTCGTACCACATTAAAAATAATGTCGTTGCTTAAACCGACACTTCAAAATGAAAATCATGTACAAAAAATTAATTCTTAACTTGGACTCAGTCCAGGTCCAAAGCAGTGATTTTTAACTGGTGGGTCACGACTAACTTTTGGGTTGGTTTTTAAAAGGTCATGTGGGTATTTGCCTGGGATGACTGTGACGTTCGAGAACAAGTTGAGTCTTTTGAACAGCTCTTTTGGGTGAACTATTGCAGTTGTTGAGTACAGATTGCTATGGTTTACATTTTAACTGACACTCGTACCACATTAAAAACAATGTCGGTGCATAAACCGACACTTCAAAATGAAAATCATGCACAAAAAATGAATTCTTAACTTGGACTCAGTTCAGGTCCAAAGCAGTAATTTTTAACTGGTGGGTCGCGACTAACTTTTGGGTTGGTTTTTAGAAGGTCATGCGGGTATTTGCCTGGGAGGACTGTGACGTTCGAGAACAAGTCGAGTCTTTTGAACAGCTCTTTTAGGTGAACAATTGCAGTTGTTGAGTACGGTTTGGTATGGTTTACATTTTAACTGATGCTCGTACCACATTAAAAACAATGTTGGTGCTTAAACCGACACTTCAAAATGAAAATCATGCACAAAACATGAATTCTTAACTTGGACTCAGTCCAGGTTTAGAGTTTGCTAGCCAAAGCTAATGCGCATGGCTCAGGAAGTTTTTGTAGTTAAACTTGTATTTATTTATAAACATTTTCAAACTGTATGAGACATAGAATTTGGCATTTTTATTAGTTGTAAACTATATTAAGAAATTAAGTTGACACAGAGTTGAAATATTACACTCTGTGTTTAGTGATTAGTCATTTCGGTCCAGAATTGGGTCTCGCAGCCAAACTAGAACATGACCACTGGTCAAAAGAAATAACACAATCTTTTTATTTGGCTTTCTTGGCGTTAGTGTGGACGACCATAGAACGTGCAATTGAATTTTCTGGCTGGGACAATACTTCAGCAAGTGGATGCTAATGTAAATGACCATCTCTGGGGGTTTAATGGTACACGCTTCTTCCTTTTAATACCGGAGGGTATGGGTTCAATTCCTGGCCAGGGAATCCGTCGTATAAACCATTCATGCGATTGACTCGCTGTGGCAAACCCCCTGACAGGGAAAAGCCAAAAGTTAAATAAATGCTAATGTGGATAGCATGAAGCTAAAGCCTAGCAGCGTAACAACCAGAGAAACTCTTACCGTTTTCTCTCCATTAAAGTTAGAGTCCCAACGATAGTGACACACACACTAGGTGTGGTGAAATTACCCTCTGCATTTGACCTATTCCCTTGTTCCACCACCTGGTAGGTGAGGGGAGCAGTGGCTGGGCCCGGGAACCATTTTGGTGATTTAAACCCCAATTCCAACCCTTGATGCTGAGTGCCAAGCAGGGAGGTAATGGGTCCCATTTTTATAGTCTTTGGTATGACTCTGCCGGGGTTTGAAACTCACGAACTTTCAGTCTCAGGGCGGACGCTCTAACCACAAGGCCATTACAGCATTTTATAAGAATGAGTATTTGTACCTAACTGTTCTAACTTCTTTCTCCAATTCCATGGCAGTTGTCAAAATAATTATCATTCCGCAACAAATTATTGCATTTGGTGTTGGACAATTCATAGTGACGATAAGGTTTGTTGTTCACTTTGGAGGTTCTACTCTTTGAATAAACAGATAATTAGTTGTATTCCTTTTTGGCTTCTTAAGACTTTATGCATATTAAAAAAAAAAATCATGCGTGGGTCCTACATTTGTATAAATGCAATACACCAGAACTGATATCTTAAAAGGGTTTTATCTGGCAATCACTAACTTTTTGATGGTGAGGCTCCTTTTACCTTATCGTTGTTGCTGCATTATAAACAAATTGTAAATTATAATTGATACTCAAACAGCATTAAAGTTTAAAAAAAAGTGCGAGAGAGCGGGACAGACCTGAGGCAGTTAAATGTCCCATCCACCTCTGTGCAGATGTGAAACAAGCTGAGGCTCAATAAAGCTCTATGAAGGTCCCTGTCACTCAAATCAGGAAAAAGAACATCTGAGATGGAAGTATTTAATTAACAGTGACAAATCCGAAGAGCTTTGGATCTTCATTGTCGGGTGTTGGCAGGGTTTTCTGTGTAAAAAAATAGCACTGTTCTGTTTTAACAAATCATATTTTCCGTCAAAACACCGTTTTCCTTCCTTCGCTCGGTCTTCCCAGCCTATTAAGTGTTTTATATAAATATGTTTTTGACCCCCTCCCTTTTTTCATACATTTCTTAAAACTAGTTTAGTACATATCCAAATACATTTGTAGCATTTTCACATTTCTTAAAAAAAAACAAAAATACACAAAAACAATGTCGTCGATACAAGGTTAATATAGCACTCTTTGTTTTGTCCGTTTGTTGGCAATGAAACTTCCCTCTCTGTCCAGGTTGTGGCACATAGTGGCGTAAATGGCACATTGTTCAGAAATACAGTTCATCCTCCACCCGCAGAAGAGCCGTTGGGTGCCTTTTGTCGAATGTCAAATATGTATCAGTGATTAGAGATATCGGTCGCAGTCTTTGTCCACGCGCGTCCCCCGTGAATGCACCCCAATTGTGTGCAGTCCGCATCGTATTGATGGTGCAGGCGTGTAGCGCTGTGACTGCTCCGTTTGTCATCTCTAGAAAAATAAATATCTTCACCAGTGTCCAAAGAGAGATCGCACTACTTTACAAAAGAAGCTGTTGGTTTCTTGTGTCCTTTTGGATCCTGTGGAGAACAACAGGAGAATTACCCGTGATTATGAAACAGATATTTCATTCCATAGCATGGTTCAGGGTAGGGATTGGATGTGGGTGATATGAACTAAAAAACATAATAATAATGTAGTATCGACTATATACTGATCAATTAATTGGTATTGTTACGGTCAATATGTGTACATTCAAGAGCATTAGCTTGCGGTGAGCATACCCTCCTACGGTGTGTTGTGTAGCATGTTTAGCCTTTCTACCACTTTGGCCCCGTATAGGTTTTTTCGCCCAAAAGTGACAGCGATCGGATATTATTTGCCAGTCTCAGTCCTCCAAAGTGATTGAAATCTAAACTATTCGTACCAGATTCGGGCCACATCAAGAGGTAGTCAAAATCCGATTGGATTCTGATCTTTTCAAAAGTGACTGCAGTCTAAACGGAAATGCGACATGAATGCGACTTTTACATCGTCCTGGGGCGAGCTACGTAATTTGTGTCCACAGGAAAAGATGCGGCCTGCCAGCGGAAGTAGATACGTCATCATAACATCCGGTATTGTAACGGTCAATATTTGTATCGATCCACCCACCTTTGTTTACATTCAAGAGCACTAGCTTGCGGTGAGCATACCCTCCTACGATGTGTTGTGTAGCATGTTTAGCCTTTCTACCACTTTGGCCCCGTTTAGATTTTTTTTCCCTAAAGTGACACAGATCGGATACTATTTGCCAGTCTCAGTCCTCCAAAGTGATTCAAATCTAAACTATTCGTACCAGATTTGGGCCACATCAAGATGTAGTCAAAATCCGATTGGATTCTGATCTTTTCAAATGTGACTGCAGTCTAAACGGAAATGCGACCTGAATGCGACTTTTACATCACCCTGGGGCGAGGTACGTAATTCGTGTCCACAGGAAAAGATGCGGCCTGCCAGCGGAAGTAGATACATCATCATAACATCCGGTATTGTAACGGTCAATATTTGTATCGATCCACCCACCTTTGTTTACATTCAAGAGCACTAGCTTGCGGTGAGCATACCCTCCTACGGTGTGTTGTGTAGCATGTTTAGCCTTTCTACCACTTTGGCCCCGTTTAGATTTTTTTTCCCTAAAGTGACACAGATCGGGTATTATTTGCCAGTCTCAGTCCTCCAAAGTGATTCAAATCTAAACTATTCGTACCAGATTTGGGCCACATCAAGAGGTAGTCAAAATCCGATTGGATTCTGATCTTTTCAAATGTGACTGCAGTCTAAACGGAAATGCGACCTGAATGCGACTTTTACGTCGTCCTGGGGCGAGGTAAGTAATTCGTGTCCACAGGAAAAGATGCGGCCTGCCAGCGGAAGTAGATACGTCATCATAACATCCGGTATTGTAACGGTCAATATTTGTATCGATCCGCGCACAATATGTGTACATTCAAGAGCATTAGCTTGCGGTGAGCATACCCTCCTACGGTGTGTTGTGTAGCATGTTTAGCCTTTCTACCACTTTGGCCCCGTATAGGTTTTTTCGCCCAAAAGTGACAGCGATCGGATATTATTTGCCAGTGTCAGTCCTCCAAAGTGATTCAAATCTAAACTATTCGTACCAGATTTGGGCCACATCAAGAGGTAGTCAAAATCCGATTGGAATCAATCCTCCAAAGCGCTTCAAATCTGATTGTTAGGGGTGCCCCCAAAAATAATAGACTCACATCTGAATCTCGATTCTCATTTAATCCAATTTTAAATTGATTCATAATTTTGGAGAACCGATATAAAACAATAATCTATGCACTTACATCACCAGCCTATTGGAGCTTTTGTAACCCGTAACCTGTTTTGAAAAGTTGTTCATTTTTTTATACCAAATAATATATTGCAAGACTCAGTTTTAATCGAGAATCGATCCTGAATCGAATGGAATCGTGAGTTGTTGTAAGATTCCCACGCCTAACGGTTATCTTTTTTTTCACGGTATTGTTAAATATGCTTAAAAAGTACTTACAGTATACGCACACTGAAATCTTTTGACCATTTTTTATTTAAAGTATACTTTCATTGGAAGAAGAAACATAACATGTTGTTCTAGCTTCTGTCTAATCATCCGGAGACATTCCATTATAATTACCGTATTTTTCGCACTATAAGGCGCACCGGATTATAAAGCGCACCTTCAATGAATGGCCCATTTTAAAACTTTGTTTGTATATAAGGCGCACCACATTATAAGGCGCATAGAATAGACGCTACAGTAGAGGCTGGGGTTGCGAGACCTGTTGTGGCTCAATATTGGTCCATATATAAGGCGCACCGGATTATAAGGCGCACTGTCAGCTTTTGAGAAAATTGGAGGTTTTTAGGTGCGCCTTATAGTGCGGAAAATACGGTATCTCCCAAGACCCATGTACCTTCCGTTCATTCTATTTCCAATCCGGAAACACAAATCAAAAAATAAAATTAGGGCCGTTTTTCGATTTTTATTACAGTATATATGGATTTTTTTTTTTAAACAAACAAAAAAAAGGTAGATTTTTATTAAAATATTGCCATAAAATTTGATTTTGTGCTGTTTTCCTTTGATGGATTGAAATGTTTCCAGAAAAAAAATGTTCATCCAAAATGTAAAAATACGTGTGATGACAAATTGAACCGGAAGCATGTTTATCTTAGTGTGTAAACAACCAGCGATTAAAGCACTAGCTGCTTTTCCAGGCAATGGCGGGTACCACATAAGTTTATGAAAGTGCGGTCATCAATCACGGTTTTATGGTAATTAAAATTTGAAACTCGAATAATAACCGTCAGGAATTTTACTGCAGTCTTTCCATTAATACCGGCAATCGTCACATTCCTAGGTGTGGCTGTGGTTTGTCCGTGATCTGAAATCAATATCTAAGGGTAATGCTCTCTTAAAAAAAAAACATGAGCCTAAGAAACACATTGACTTTTCAGAGATAATAAGGGATTGAACGTCTTCAAAGAACGTAGCATCAGAGAGCCAATCTCACTGAGACAAACGTATGTCCAGGATAAGGCAGATGCTCTTGTCACACAGGAAATCTTTTCATTTTCAAATCTAGGTCAATAGCAGACTGTATAGCTTCCCCACCGAGCCTTTAGCAACACTGCGGGGCCACAGGATGTATTTAACTTTTACTACAAACCCCGTTTCCATATGAGTTGGGAAATGGTGTTAGATGTAAATATAAACGGAATACAATGATTTGCAAATCTTTTTCAACCCATATTCAATTGAATGCACTACAAAGACAAGATATTTGATGTTCAAACTCATAAACTTTTTTTTTTTTTTGCAAATAATAATTAACTTAGAATTTCATGGCTGCAACACGTGCCAAAGTAGTTGGGAAAGGGCATGTTCACCACTGTGTTACATGGCCTTTCCTTTTAACAACACTTAGTAAACGTTTGGGAACTGAGGAGACACATTTTTGAAGCTTCTCAGGTGGAATTCTTTCCCATTCTTGCTTGATGTACAGCTTAAGTTGTTCAACAGTCCGGGGGTCGGTCTACCACAGGGGATGGATGGATACACTTTTTTTAAAATTTTGCTTATCATTCACAATCCCTATGTAAGACGGGCACACATATGTTTTTCTTTGTTTACGCATTCTACATTGTACAGTAAGTGACTGTTTTATTAAAGTCATGGATTGTATTTATTGTTTAGCCCTTGGCAACATTTCTACATGATGCTTAGTGTTATACTAAAGCTGGATCTGTTCAGCACACAGCTTCTAAAACTTGTAGATCATCCTCCTTATATTCAGGCTCAAAAATATAAGGTTCTAGATCATCATTTTTTCCAAAGTAGTCTTTGTTGTCTCAAATGAAGAGAAAGTCAACATTGTGATGCATCTGGGAATTTAATATGCCGCTGTATGCTTGAAATTAGAAAAATATAAGTAAATACAACATATTATTATAAATGCTCCTGGTACTACAATATATATATACAGTTGTGGTCAAAAGTTTACATACACTTGTGAAGAACATAATGTCATGGCTGTCTTGAGTTTCCAATAATTTCTACAACTCTTATTTTTTTGTGATAGAGTGATTGGAGCACATACTTGTTGGTCACAAAAATCATTCATGAAGTTTGGTACTTTTATGAATTTATTATGGGTCTACTGAAAATGTGAGCAAATCTGCTGGGTCAAAAGTATACATACAGCAATGTTAATATTTGCTTACATGTCCCTTGGCAAGTTTCACTGCAATAAGGTGCTTTTGGTAGCCATCCACAAGCTTCTGGTTGAATTTTTGACCACTCCTCTTGACAAAATTGGTGCAGTTCAGCTAAATTTGTTGGTTTTCTGACATGGACTTGTTTCTTCAGCATTGTCCACACGTTTAAGTCAGGACTTTGGAAAGGCCATTCTAAAACCTTCATTCTAGCCTGATTTAGCCATTCCTTTACCACTTTTGACGTGTGGTTGGGGTCATTGTCCTGTTGGAACACCCAACTGCACCCAAGACCCAACCTCCGGGCTGATGATTTTAGATTGTCCTGAAGAATTTGGAGGTAATCCTCCTTTTTCATTGTGCCATTTACTCTCTGTAAAGCACCAGTTCCATTGGCAGCAAAACAGGACCAGAGCATAATACTACCACCACCATGCTTGACGGTAGGAATGTTTTTTTCTCCCCCAAACATATTGCTGGGTATTGTGGCCAAACAGCTCAATTTTTGTTTCATCTGACATCACATGGACAGAGATAAGACCTTCTGGAGGAAAGTTTTGTGGTCTGTGGTAGAAATTATTGGAAACTCAAGACAGCCATGCCATTATGTTCTTTACAAGTGTATGTAAACGTTTGGCCATGACTGTATATATATATATATATATATATATATATATATATATATATATATATATATATATATATATATATATATATATATATATATGTATATATATATATATATATATATTTGCAGCATGTGTATATAACTTTGATGGAGGCTTTTGGATGTTTTTAAGAGCACTTCATAGGCGGAATAGAGGGACTCCATTTAGCTCCATTGTTAGCTGACATTCGCTAGTGTTTATTTACGGTTTAAAATGCATAAAAAAGAAAAACATGTGTTTTTGTCTTACATAAAGATTGTGAATGCTAGAAAAAAAAATCCTCAAAAATTGCAGTTTCACTTTAAATAGACCCCCTTCTTATGTATACTTTACTGTATAGAACTTAATATTGTGTTCAATGTGTACAAAACGTTTACTAAAATAAGGACTTCGTCGAGGTTCATTATTCATATTTACTTTGTTTCTTATGGAGAAGTTTGCTTCAATATACTGTATTCTCTATTTGCAAGAACCAAGAGCCTGTTCAAGAATCAATTTAGTTCGTACTTTCAGGTTCCACTGCGGTTGAGACCAAATTAAGTAGCAGCCTATGTCTATGTCTCCCGGCTGGCCTGGGAACGCCACGGGATCCCCCGGGAGGAGCTGGGCGAAGTGGCTGGGGAGAGGGAAGTCTGGGCTTCCCTGCTTAGGCTGCTGCCCCCGCGAACCGACCTCGGATAAGTGGAAGAAGATGGATGGATGGATGGATGGATGGATGGATGGATGGCACAATGGCGTTACATAGAATACTACGTTAAATTGGACTGCATTATATCGTACTTTCACATTCGAACACAGTACCTACCGAAGCATGAATTTGGGAACTCTCATCCCACAGGAAGCGACCAGGGACCGTCAAACCCGTCAACAAGAGATCTCGAACCATTTTTCCGACACAAAGGCAACAGGAATCAGTTGTCTTTCGGAGGGGGAAGGCCTGCGGATTGAGAGAAAATACTTTAGAACAGGGGTCACCAACCTTTTTGAAACCAAGAGCTCCTTCTTGGGTACTGATTAATGCGAAGGGCTACCAGTTTGATACACACTTAAATAAATTGCCAGAAATAGCCAATTTGCTAAATTTACCTTTAACTCTATGTTATTATTAATAATGAATGATATTTACACTTAATTGAATGGTTTAAAATAGGAGAAAACACAACAAAAATGACAATTACATTTTGAAACAAAGTCTATCTTCAATTTCGACTCTTTAAAATTCAAAATTCAACTGAAAAAAAATAAGAGAAAAACTAGCTAATTCGAATCTTTTTGAAAAAATTAAAAAAATAATTTATGGAACATCATTAGTAATTTTCCTGATTAAGATTAATTTTAGAATTTTGATGACATGTTTTAAATAGGTTAAAATCCAATCTGCACTTTGTTAGAATATATAACATATTGGACCAAGCTATATTTCTAACAAAGACAAATCATTATTTCTTCTAGATTTTCCAGAACAAAATTTTTTCAAAGAAATTCAAAAGACTTTGAAATAAGATTTAAATTTGATTCTACAGATTTTCTAGATTTGCCAGAATAATTTTTTTTGAATTTTAATCATAATAAGTTTGAAGAAATAGTTCACAAATATCCTTCGTCGAAAAAACAGAAGCTAAAATTAAGAAATAAATTAAAATGTATTTATTATTCTTTACAATAAAAAATAAATTTACTTGAACATTGGTTTAAATTGTCAGGAAAGAAGAGGAAGGAATTTAAAAGGTAAAAAGGTATATGTGTTTAAAAATCCTAAAATCATTTTTAAGGTTGTATTTTTTCTCTAAAATGGTCTTTCTGAAAGTTATAAGAAGCAAAGTAAAAAAATAATGAATTTATTTAAACAAGTGAAGACCAAGTCTTTAAAATATTTTCTTGGATTTTCATATTCTATTTGAGTTTTGTCTCTCTTAGAATTAAAAATGTTGAGCAAAGCAAGACCAGCTTGCTAGTAAATAAATACAATTTTAAAAAATAGAGGCAGCTCACTGGTAAGTGCTGCTATTTGAGCTATTTTTAGAACAGGCCAGCGGGCTACTCATCTGGTCCTTACGGGCTACCTGGTGCCCGCGGGCACCACGTTGGTGACCCCTGCTTTAGAACACGGCGCTTATATGGCTGGCAATTTGATTGATTCTATAACAACATTATTACTGAATAGGTATGCAATTACCGCTAATCATATCGCCAACAAGTCAAACAAATAGACAGCAGGAATTATGAATACTTAATACAAATGCCACCAGTACACTTAGCAAGCAGTGTGCTTAATAATTGAAGACACGTCGGGTCTGTTTGCACCAGATGAATTACTCCTCCTTCACTGGCAGCATAATAAATCTGTTGCAGCGTTTGGATACAATAAGTAAGTGTGACCATCTTTGCATGCCCAGCAGCTCAGATGACAGTTACTCTTATCCGCTGTGACAGTGAACGCTGGTAAAACGACAAAGCTTCTCGTCGCACGACACATACAGTATAACGTTGGAGGTATTATACCCCAAAAGGCAATGTTTTAATGTGGCGCACGCCTGCCATCGTCCTCCACAAAGCCAGGGTGATTTTAACAGGGAGTGAAACACATGCACGGCGATGATACACGGGTGTCGGTTCAGGGATGACGCGTAACTTCTCGGTAAACAGGTAAACATGGATTTAAGCGCCGCAGCGCGCGACGCCACTTTATTAAACAACCGCCGACGTGTTGTGCAAAGTTGTCAGATATCACAGTGCGAGGCTTCAGGGATGCAACGTTGACTTTTCAAAATAATACACCTGTCTGCAATTTCCATCAGGCAGAAAAATGTAGCCGGAGAGACTTCACAGCCCGTTTCACCGCATCTATGAGCCGAGTCATTACGCAACGACAACATTCCCTGCTAGATTTTCATTTTGGTTTGCAGCTTAAATGCACAGAACACACTGAAGGAGGGGGCTCGGGACTTTTGGGCAGGCAAGGTTGTTTCAAGGTTTATTTTATAGGAGGCATGACAATGCCTCTTAGCTTCAGCTCCACAACACAGGCATACTTGCCAACCTTGAGACCTCCGATACCGGGAGGTGGGGGGTGGGGCGGGGGCGTGGTTAAGGGCGTGGTTAATAGGGGAGTATATTTACAGCTAGAATTCACCAACTCAAGTATTTCATATATATATATATATATATATATATATATATATATATATATATATATATATATATATATATATATATATATATATATATATATATATATATATATATATATATATATGTATGAAATACTTGACTTTCAGTGAATTCTAGCTATATATATATATATGTATATATATTTATTTTATTATACATATAAATAAAATAAATACTTGAATTTCAGTGTTCCGGGGGCTATCCAGTAGATGGCAGTATTGTCCTGTTTAACTCCTCCTCCGTTCATGACTCGGCCACCGTGTTCAATAGAGAAGTCTGTTTTACAAAATGTACAGGCAACATAATTACATACCCCTTCCCCTTCGAACTGTCCTGGATGAACTGGAATTCTTGTTTCCATTCGTTTTGGAACTTGCAAGGGTATTTCTTCATCTTGCTCGTCGACGGCGTCGCCATGTCTGTAACTTCCTCGTTCTTCTGCTTCGTCTCCTTGTTGCGTGCGCAGTTGTGCACTCTACTCTCTAAAAGCCGTAGATGTTACGACGTCATTGGGCAGGCAAGCTGTTTATATTGTGGGAAAGCGGACGTGAGAACAGGTCCGCATTGAGCTGGAGGGGGCGTGGCCTCCAGCTCCGGCTGAATACCGGGAGTTTGTCGGGAGAAAATTTCTGCCGGGACGTTATCGGGAGAGGCGCTGAATACCGGGAGTCTCCCGCTAAAAACGGGAGGGTTGGCAAGTATGAACACAGGTTCCCTCTGAGGCACGAAAATTGAATGTAAAGCAGTCATGCATCTTCAGGGTTAGCATTTGGGATAGTTTTGGGCTTAAACCACCAGCCAGTATCATTGTGGGCCTCATTCGGGGGTCAGCAACCCGCGGCTCTTTAGCACCGCCCTAGTGGCTCCCCTGAGCTTTTTCAAAAATGGAAAAAGATGGGGTAAAAATATATTTGTTGTTTTAATATTTTTTCAAGTTTCAAAATACCATATTACAATTACAACAGTAGTGAATATGGAGGCAGGTGAGGAGGGGCCTCATGTGCCATCATGGAAAGAAAAAAAATAATTAAATTGTTATATGTATCCAGTGATTATACTATAAAGTTATTTTCCATTTAACTTCACCAGTTTTAGATGATTTTTTGATGGAACATCCTAATGGGCCGTATAAAGCCCGCCCTAAGACATGCTGAGGTCATAATATCTTATTGAAATACCACAAAAAATCCAAACCAAAATCATGTGTTTTGTTTGATACATCTAGTTTTTGTGCGACATCATGCGCGATTGCCATCCATCTTTCTGGAAAAAGTAAGAAACCAAAGAAAACCAGTAAACACGCATCCAAAATGAATCATTGTATGATGATCCATGGTCTTGCGCGACATAATAGCACTGCATCTGATGTTGCGCGTGACAGCAGTTTGAATTCCAAAGTTTTGTGTAACAATTTACACGACCCCAGGGACATAGGTGCCGATCCCGTACGGACAATGCTGAGCACCCGCGTGGAATTTATGGCAATTTTCCATCTTTTAAATATTTTTTTGAAAATCAATCTTGACGTTGTTAAATTTGTGGCGAGTTTGGTCAGTTTTACACAATAAAAAAAGTCACAAATCACATAGTGTACAATTTACAAAGTCTAATCAAAATTTAATTGTGCCCAATATGGAACTACAGGCACAATCACCTTGACTTGATAGAACACTGCACACGAGTGAATGAAGGGCAAACTTACTCAACAGCCCTATATGTCACACTAAGGGTGGCAGTATGAACAACGCCAACACTGTCATAAACATGTGCCATATAGTGAAACCACACTAAACAACAACGACAAACACATTTTGGAAGAATATTTGCACCGCAACACAACATAAACACTACAGAACAAATTCCCAGAATTCCCTGCAGCACCAACTCTTCCGGGACGCTAACATGTAAACAAACCCCATTGGTGGATCTACACCTAACATCCACGGTAATGATACCACGTACAATAGCGTATCTAGTCGATACTACTATGATTACGTCGATATTTTTTAACATCACAAAATCTTCTTTCTTTTTTTTTTTTTTAATTTATATTATGTTTATAAACTCAGGAAATATGTCCCTGGACACATGAGGACTTTGAATATGACCAATGTATGAGCATGTAACTACTTGGTATCAGATTGATACCAAACATTTGTGGTGTCATCCAAAACTAGTGTAAAGTATCAAACAACAGAAGAATAAGTGATTATTACATTTTAACAGAAGTGTAGATAGAACATGTTAAAAGAGAAAGTAAGCAGATATTAACAGTAAATGAACAAGTAGATTAATAATTCATTTTCTACCACTTGTCTTTAATAATGTTGACAAAATAATAGAATGATAAATGACACAATGCGTTAGCAGCTAAATTAGGAGCCTTTGTTTGTTTACTTACTACTAAAAGACAAGTTGTCTTGTATGTTCACTATTTTATTTAAGGACAAATTTGCAATAAGAAACATATGTTTAATGTACCGTAAGATTATTTTTGTTAAAATAAAGCCAATAATGACATTTGTTGTGTTTCCCTTTATTTAGAAAAGTACCGAAAAGTACCGAAATACTTTTGATACCGGTACCAAAATATTGGTATCGGGACAACACTAATACACACACACCGAGCACCCACTGACAGAAATGTAGATCGGCACCTACCGTATTTTTCGGACTATAAGTCGCAGTTTTTTTCATAGTTTGGCCGGGGGTGCGACTTATACTCAGGAGCGACTTGTGTGAAATTATTAACACATTACCGTAAAATATCAAATAATATTATTTAGCTCATTCACGTAAGAGACTAGACGTATAAGATTTCATGGGATTTAGCGATGAGGAGTGACAGATTGTTTGGTAAACGTATAGCATGTTCTATATGTTATAGTTATTTGAATGCCTCTTACCATAATATGTTACGTTAACATACCAGGCACGTTCTCAGTTGGTTATTTATGCCTCATATAACGTACACTTATTCAGCCTGTTGTTCACTATTCTTTATTTATTTTAAATTGCCTTTCAAATCTCTATTCTTGGTGTTGGCTTTTATCAAATACATTTCCCCAAAAAATGCGACTTATATATGTTTTTTTCCTTCTTTTTTATGCATTTTCGGCCGGTGCGACTTATACTCCGGAGCGATTTATACTCCGAAAAATAGTGGATGAAGAAGAAGAGTGGATAAAATATGCCACTGTACACAAACCTAACCCAACACATGACATGAGTACCTGTCTGACAAGTACCTGTTTCCATTGTAAGCCGTCTTGTAGACTGGCGTCTGCTGGATCATCTCATCCGTGTAGATGGGCACAGCAGTCCGGACGCACTCGTGAGAGCACTGCAGGCTGTCGTTGTAGGCGGTGAAGATGTCCACCTTGCTGGAAACCCTGGCCGGGGTGAAATCTGTCAGGTTTTGGCAGCTTTCTTCCTGCTGGTGAATCTTACGCTGATGGCTATTGTGGCGGCCATTTCCTGACTGTGCACAGCTACAAAAACACGTACCAAAGACAAGAAACCAACATAAAATCATACCTTGCGCCTCGGGGTCATCGACAAGGATTTCTGCCATACAGTGCAGGTATAACTAGTGATGGGTCTAACGATGCTTAAGTATCGATGCATTATGAAACACCGTTAATGTGACCGATACATCTGCTGTGTCGTTTGACTGTGAAGCATCAAACTGTGTTTATCAGGAAGCTTCTTTCAGAGGAAAGAAGTGGCATTTTTAAAATTGGATCCAAATGGAACTATTAAAAGGGAAAGACTCTGCAGAAGCGTGGGATCATTTTGATCTTATCGCCCGATATAAGGTAAATGTGTTTACTATTTGAGTCACTGACAATAGTTGTATGTCTTTATTCCATTCTGCATGGATAATTTTCAAAAAATATTGCATTTACTATTAATTTTATCTGAATATCAAATGGAGTGACTTAATAAATCCAGCACTCGGCGCCATTATGAGACAGCAACACAGTATCAGTGCAGTGTCGATGCGGCTTTATTCACCCATCACTAGTTATAACAATGTGTCATCGCAGTTGATGAAAAGTAAAGAAACTTTCCTACCAGTTTTTAAGGACGAGTGTTGTGATCAAGGCTGCGATAACCATAATGAGAGACACAGTGATAGTGATTATCTGGTGAACTGCCAAACCTAAAATACAGAAAAAAGGCACAAGAACAGAATCACAATTATTAGTGAACAAAAGATCCCGCAAATAAGCATCATTCTTGTCAAATTTAGTATGAAAAATATTGTCAGGTTCAAACACTGATGACATCTTTTAAACAAGACAGGAAGCAAGGAATTAAACAGAGACGGAATTAAATTTGGCTAAATGAGGAGAAACGCGTACACCTGTACACTTGCACAGTGTCACCACGCTCTGACGAAAGATTGCACGACTCCTCTTTTATTTGGACTTTCCCTGATTACATGGCAACGGCTGTTTCTAAGGGAGGGGGGGTCGTAAACAGCCGTCGCCTTTGATTACAAACAGTTCAAAGAAAAGGTCGTAAAACAGTTCAAAGAAGAGGTGCCTCGAGGGGAGTCGGGCCCTGCTTCCTCTCCGCTTTGTAGATCTCGGGTCGAGACAAAATCTTTCTGTGGATTACTATACATCAAAGAAAAAGAACCCTCATGTCGCTCCCCATCCTACACAGTGGAGTTTTACAAGCCGTTTGTTTGGTAGGATCAAAGACAGCTTTTGTCTTCTCGTCGGGCGAGCTGAACTCAATGTAACACAAATTTTTGTAAAAACTTAGAACTTAGATACAATTATTCTGACATATAGGTTTAAAAATGGTCAAGAGCAGCTATACCCCCCCCCCCCCCCCCCAATCTCCCGAATTCGGAGGTCTCAAGGTTAGCAAGCATGGTTTGAACACCAACACTGTGTTTAAAGACCTACTGAAACCCACTACTACCGACCACGCAGTCTGATAGTTTAATCTTAACATTAAGCCCGGGTTAACTTATAAAGTGCAATTTTAAATTTCCCGGGAAACTTCCGGTTGAAAACGTCTAGGTATGATGACGTTTGCGCGTGACGTCAATGGTTGAAACGGAAGTATTCGGACACATTGTATCCAATACAAACAGCTCTGTTTTCATCGCAAAATTCCACAGTATTCTGGACATCTGTGTTGGTGAATCTTTTGCAATTTGTATAATGAACAATGAAGACTGCAAAGAAGAAAGCTGTAGGTGGGATCGGTGTATTAGCGGCTGGCTGCAGCAACACAACCAGGAGGACTTTGACTTGGATAGCAGACGCGCTATCCGACGCTAGCCGCCGACCGCATCGATGATCGGGTGAAGTCCTTCGTCGCGCCGTCGATCGCTGGAACGCAGGTGAGCACGGGTGTTGATGAGCAGATGAGGGCTGGCGTAGGTGGAGCGCTAATGTTTTTATCATAGCTCTGACGAGGTCCCGTAGCTAAGTTAGCTTCAATGGCGTCGTTAGCAACAGCATTGCTAGGCTTCGACAGGCGGCACAGCATTAACCGTGTGGTTACAGGTCCGCTGTTTGGTTCGGTGTCTCCTGATAGTAGTATTGTTGATCTTCTGTCTATCCTTCCAGTCAGGGGCTTATTTATTTTGTTTCTATCTGCATTTAAGCATGATGCTATCACGTTAGCTCCGGAGCTAAAGTGCTTCACCGATGTATTGTCGTGGAGATAAAAGTCACTGTGAATGTCCTTTTCGCGTTCTCGACTCTCATTTTCAAGAGGATATAGTATCCGAGGTGGTTAAAATACAAATCCGTGACCCACAATAGAAAAAGGAGAACGTGTGGAATCCAATGAGCCCTTTTACGAAAGATACGTCCTGCACTGCACTCTAGTCCTTCACTCTCACATTCCTCATCCACGAATCTTTCATCCTCGCTCAAATTAATGGGGTAATCGTCGCTTTCCCGGTCCGAATTGCTCTCCCTCTTGGTGTAAACAATGAGGAAATGTGAGGAGCCTTTCAACTTGCGACGTCACGCTACTTATTATCGTTATCAGCGACCAAAAGTTGCGAACTTTATCGTCGTTGTTCTCTACTAAATCCTTTCAGCAAAAATATGGCGATATCGCGAAATGATCAAGTATGACACATAGAATGGATCTTCTATCCCCGTTTGAATAAAAAAAAATTCATTTCACTAGGCCTTTAAATATCAGAAAATAAAACACTGTACTTCAATCAAGTGATTCCTTGGCTTACCACGAGATGGAACACTCGTGGCACACGAACCGCGGATTGAGAACGACTGCTGTAGATGTCAACCCTAATCCACAAACCAAAAAACGGTGACATTTATTGTTCAGTGTTGGAAGGATTAGTATGCAGCGTGTGGGTGAGTGATTTTGCGTGAAAGCTCCTTGGACACAATGACACATGGCGGCAGGTGACGCGCTTCCAGAGGAAAAAGGAGAAAGAAAAGAGCCGTCATGATAAAAAAAAAAAGGCCTCTGTGGGCCTTCTACATCTCACCTCTCCATCAGCCAGCTGTCTTGCGGCTGATCCAAGCCAATTTGTCTTTGGAAAGCTCAAAAGGAAGTGCAGCTCGGTTCCTTTTTTTTTTTTGGGGGGGGGGGGGTGCAAAAAGCACACACACACATCCCCTGCTCCGCCTGGCCGACCTCCTCCTGGATTATACACTTCTAAAGTCCGAGTCAACCTTGGATTAATGATATCTCCACTTGGCAAGGGGAAGCCTTACTCCTCCCGCTGCATTCGCAAGTCCCCCCCCCCGCCACGGAAAAAAAGACACATTAACTTATCTGACGAGCCATTTGCATTTGCCTCATATCCCTCTCTGCGCGCCGCCTGTGACTGACATCAAGGCTGTGTCCATTTATAAATGAACATCTGTCCAAGCCCAGCCATAATAGAGCGAGGCCCTGACCTTGATCAATAGCTGCGGTCCCGACAGAAGGGTTTCATTTGGCATGGATGTCAGGGCGGACGGGGGCTATTGTCAGGCAGACTATACTAAATCAAAATCTTATCTCTATGCTAAAACCACCAATGATTAAATCCTACAGAGAAACCACAGGAAGCTGAAACACATTTATGATGTTTTTCCTCGTGGAGCCATGTATTTACTCAATTGCAGAGAGCATCAGGCATATATTAGGGATAAAGTTTAGTTAATTTGTAGTATTTTAATTGGTGCTATACACTGCAAAAACTGAAATCTAAGTAAGATTAAATATCTCAAATAATCGTGATATTTGCTTATTTTCTATCTGATAGGATAATTCTTCTCACTAAGCAGATTTTATGTTAGAGTGTTTTACTTGTTTTAAGGGTTTTGGTCCTAAATGATCTCAGTAAGATATAACAGCTTGTTGCTGAGATTTTAAGACTTATATTGAGTAAAACATGCTTGAAACTAGTATATCAAGTGTTGCAAAGCTGTGTCATCAACACTCACAAGTATAAAACTACTTTTTTAAAGTATTCATTTCTTATTTCAAGCATGAAAAAAAAAAAAATCATGACTTTGACACAATTGTATCTATCTGTAACTCAACGCTAAGAAAACGGAAATGCTGATTATCGGTCCTGCTCAACACCGACATCTATTTAAAAATACCACCTTAACATTTGACAACCAAACAATTAAACAAGGTGACTCTGTAAAAAATCTGGGTATTATCTTCGACCCAACTCTCTCGTTTGAGTCACACATTAAAAGTGTTACTAAAACGGCCTTCTTTCATCTCCGTAATATCGCTAAAATTCGTCCCATTTTGTCCACAAGCGATGCTGAGATCATTATCCATGCGTTCGTTACATCTCGTCTCGATTACTGTAACGTTTTATTTTCGGGCCTCCCTATGTCTAGCATTAAAAGATTACAGTTGGTACAAAATGCGGCTGCAAGACTTTTGACAAAAACAAGAAAGTTTGATCATATTACGCCTATACTGGCTCACTTGCACTGGCTTCCTGTGCACCTAAGATGCGACTTTAAGGTTTTACTACTTACGTATAAAATACTACACGGTCAAGCTCCTGCCTATTTTGCCGATTGTATTGTACCATATGTCCCGGCAAGAAATCTGCGTTCAAAGAACTCCGGCTTATTAGTGATTCCCAGAGCCCAAAAAAAGTCTGCGGGCTATAGAGCGTTTTCTATTCGGGCTCCAGTACTCTGGAATGCCCTCCCGGTAAAAGTTAGAAGTGCTACCTCAGTAGAAGCATTTAAGTCTCATCTTAAAACTCATTTGTATACTCTAGCCTTTAAATAGACTCCCTTTTTAGACCAGTTGATCTGCCGTTTCTTTTCTTTTCTTTTCTACTCTGCTCCAAACCCGGGGTGGACCGCTAGCCTGTTCATCAGATGGGGACATCTCATCGCTGCTGACCCGTCTCCACTCGGGATGGTTCCTGCTGGCCCCACTATGGACTGGACTCTCGCTGATGTGTTGGACTTTCACAATATTATGTCAGACCCACTCGACATCCATTGCTTTCGGTCTCCCCTAGAGGGGGGGGGGTTACCCACATATGCGGTCCTCTCCAAGGTTTCTCATAGTCATTCACATTGACGAGGATGTCGTTGTGGCTTGTACAGCCCTTTGAGACACTTGTGATTTAGGGCTATATAAATAAACATTGATTGATTGATTGATTGATATAAAAACAGATGACAGCCATATCGACTTTGCTGTTTTATTTTCAATGAAACAAGAGAAAATACGTACTCATATAGTAGTACAGTTGTTATTAGTGAGAATATACTTATTTTAAGGTATTTTTGGGTTCATTGAGGTTAGCTAATTTTACTTGTTTTGGAATGTCTTGACAAGCCAAATGTTCTTGTTCTATTGGCAGATCATTTTGCTTAGTTAAAATAAAATACCCCTAATTTATTTTATTTGATTTTTTCTTGTTTTTAAACACTGACTTTTAGCAGTGTAAATGATTCGTTTTTTGACGTTAACTGTTGTCAATATGTTACTCGGTTATCAATGGGACGAATTCCGCAGAATTAAAGTGCTTAAACTAGGGATGTACAGTATACCGGTATTAGTATAGTACCGCGATACTAATGCATCATAATCGGTACGATACCGCCTCTGAAAAGTACCGGTCAAAATGTAAACAAATGCCATGGGGGGATCTACACCTAACATCCTCTGTAATGATACCAAGTACAGGAGCGTATATAGTCGATACTACTATGATTACATGAATATTTTTTGGCATCACAACATCTTTCGTTTTTTTAAATTATGTTATGTTTAGAAACTCAGGAAATATAAATTACTCGGTATCAGATTGATACCCAAATTTGTGGTATCATCCAAAACTAACGTAAAGTATCAAACAACAGAAAAATAAGTGATTATTACATTTTAACAGAAGTGTAGATAGAACATGTTAAAAGAGAAAGTAAGCATATATTAACAGAAAATGAACAAGTAGATTAATAATTCATTTTCTACCACTTGTCCCTAATAGTTTTGACAAAATAATAGAATGATGAATGACACAATATGTTACTGCATATGTCAGCGGACTAAATTAGGAGCCTTTGTTTGTTTACTTACTAATAAAAGACAAGTTGTCTTGTATGTTCACTATTTTATTTAAGGACAAACTTGCAATAATAAACATATGTTTAATGTACCCTAAAAATTTTTGTTAAAATAAAGCCAATAATGCAATTTTTGGTGGTCCCCTTTATTTACAAAAGTATCGAAATAATACGTATTAGTATCGGGACAACACTAGCTCAAACAAAGGATTCTATGCATTTGTGACTTTCTGTACATGTTTGTATTGAGCATGACTCCTGAATAACTCAACACGGGGCCAAAAAAAAGTTGTGAGTACCAGCATTTTGATAAAAAAAAAGGTGAAAAACACTATTGAATTCAAGGAAAGACTCATAGCAAAGTATTAAGGTGGCATTCACATAGCTTTCTTTACTTACATACAAAATAGGTGAGAAAGGATGATTTCATAGTTTTACTTTGACTGTTTGACACTTTATTAATCTTGTACATCTTCAGAATCAGAATCAGAAATACTTTATTAAAATTTAAGATTTTCAGCACAATCCCATTCAGGATCAGACAAACATTACAGGGAGACAGAACAGGATCGCTGACGGGTCTGCCAACTCCCGGCGCCCCTTACAAAAAAGGTGAGAAAGAGGTAAACGCTGGGGGGGTGGAAAAAAAAAAATCAGTCTCAGCCTGGGCCCCTGGAGAGGGGGTCCAGACTGAGGCCGTGGGGAAAAAACCTCATAGCCATAGCACACATAAGCATGTGTGTAAGAGAGAAACATCAAAGAACACAAAGGACATTAAAGACATTGAAAGAGCAGAGTTGATGCAACCAGACATTTCTACATCCATCCATTTTCTACCGCTTGTCCCTTTCGGGGTGGCGGGGTGGTGCTGGAGCCTATCTCAGCTGCATTCGGGCGGTAGGCGGTATACACCCTGGACAATTCGCAAGCTCATCACAGGGCCAACACAGATAGACAGACAACATTCACACTCACATTCTAGGGCCAATTTAGTGTTGCCAATCAACCTATCCCCAGGTGCATGTCTTTGGAGGTGGGGGGAAGCCGGAGTACCCGGAGGGAACCCACGCATACCGCTACAAAAGTAAATACACCAAAAAAAAAAACATATACACTGCGGTGGCCTCTGTTGTGTTCCACGCCATCGTCTGATGGGGTGGGGGGAGCATGGCCAGAGACAGGAGCAGACCCAACAAAGCAACCAACTAACTCTCGGCCAGTGTCCAGTCCGCATGGATGTTAAATTGACAATAAATAGCTTCCAAAAGTAAATAATGCCTCATTATTACAAGAGAATAAACATTAACAGAGTGGGTGCACCTAACATGACGATGTGTAGACCTAGGAAGGCGTTTGTAAATTGTACTTTAAAGGCCTACTGAAATGCAATTTTCTTATTCAAACGGGGATAGCAGGTCCATTCTATGTGTCATACTTGATCATTTCGCGATATTGCCATATTTTTGCTGAAAGGATTTAGTAGAGAACATCGACGATAAAGTTTGCAACTTTTGGTCGCTGATAAAAAAAGCCTTGCCTGTACCGGAAGTAGCGTGACGTCACAGGTTGTGGAGCTCCTCACATCTGCACATTGTTTACAATCATGGCCACCAGCAGCGAGAGCGATTCGGACCAAGAAAGCGACGATTACCCCCTTAATTTGAGCGAGGATGAAAGATTAGTGGATGAGGAAAGTGAGAGTGAAGGATTAGAGAGCAGTGGAAGCGATTCAGATAGGGAAGATGCTGTGAGAGGCGGGTGGGACCTGATATTTAGCTGGGAATGACTAAAACAGTAAATAAACACAAGACATATATATACTCTATTAGCCACAACACAACCAGGCTTATATTTAATATGCCACATAACAAACACCTCCCCCCTCCCGTCCATATAACCCGCCAATACAAATCAAACACCCACACAACACA
>NC_084737.1:76973047-76983047 GCF_033978785.1 Entelurus aequoreus
TTTTGACGTGTGTTTGGGGTCATTTTCCTGTTGGAACACCCAACTGCGCCCAAGACCCAACCTCCGGGCTGATGATTTTAGGTTGTCCTGAAGAATTTGGAGGTAATCCTCCTTTTCTTTTGTCCCATTTACTCTCTGTAAAGCACCAGTTCCATTGGCAGCAAAACAGGCCCAGAGCATAATACTACCACCACCATGCCTGACGGTATGACTGGTGTTCCTGGGATTGAAGGCCTCACCTTTTCTCCTCCAAACATATTGCTGAGTACCATCAAGCATGGTGGTGGTAGTATAATGCTCTGAGCCTGTTTTGCTGCCAATGGAACTGGTGCTTTACAGAGAGTAAATGGGACAATGAAAAAGGAGGATTACCTCCTAATTCTTCAGGACAAGCTAAAATCATCAGCCCGGAGGTTGGGTCTTGGGCGCAGTTGGGTGTTCCAACAGGACAATGACCCCAAATGTCAGAAAAATGTTATTTAAATTATCAAAAAACTTTCCGTTCTGAGTTTCCAATGAACAGACAAGAAGCTGTCTTTGTTGCACCAAGCCAAACGCTTGGAAGATTCAGCTGTGTACGGTGGATTGAGACGGGAGGGGTCATCCATTGTCCTCAAAAACCTGCCAAAGCTGAATCCACGACAAGCCCAAGCCCGAGGGATCTTCTTCTTTTGTCTTCAATGTGACCGAAAACAATGACTGTTTACATACTCCCCATTCCTGTTGAGACAGGTGTTGTTGCGTAAACATTGAACATCTAAATAAAAGAGGGGGCGAAAACCTTCTTCGTCAGAGCGTGGTGCAGGACTGTACAGGGAGTACAGTGGCCATGTCTCTCCTCAATTGAGTCCAAATTGAATTCTGTCTCTGTTTGATTCCTTGCCTTTTGTCTTGTTTAATAGATGTCATCAGTGTTTGAACCTGACACCAAACACACGTCAAAAGTGGTAAAGGAATGGCTAAATCAGGCTAGAATTAAGGATTTAGAATGGCCTTCCCAAAGTCCTGACTTAAGCGTGTTGACAATGCTGAAGAAACAAGTCCATGTCAGAAAACCAACAAATTTAGCTGAACTGCACCAATTTTGTCAAGAGGAATGGTCAAAAATTCAACCAGAAGCTTGCCAGAAGCTTGTGGATGGCTACCAAAAGAGTTTTTTGCAGTGAAACTTGCCAAAGGACATGTAACTGTTAATGCGTGGACTTTGGGGTTTGTTTTCCTGGAATGCAAAGGAAAGTTGGCGCGGGCAAGGCATGAACGTAAGGACATATTTTATTATTACTATAAAAAAAAGGAACCAAAGGCGCGCGCAAGGCGGAAGTACAAAAACTTGGCTGATGAAACAAATCTTGCACAAAGGCAGAAACTATGAACAATAAACAAAAACTTACTTGGCATGGAACTATGGTAGCATGAAGTCAAACAGAGTTAGCAGGGGTGTCAGAAGTAGCATGGCATGAAGTGAGCAGAGGTGATGTCGCCAGGCTGATTTCCTGGCAACTATCGGTTTAAATAATAGTCACATGATTAGTGAAAACAGGTGCGTGACTCAAAATGTGAAACAGGTGAAACTAATGGTTGCTATGGTGACAAAACAAGAGGGGGAAAAAGCAGGAACTAAGTGTCCAAAAACCAAACAGAACATGACTTAAACCAGGGGTGTCCAAAGTACGGCCCGGGGGCCATTTGCGGCCCGCAGCTAATTGTTTACCGGCCCGACACACATTCTGGAAATGCTATTGCAAAAATAAAAGAAAACATTAAAAAAAGTGGAGTGAGGTGAAATCTGACTAGAAAAAGTTGCAATGTTGACACAAAGCTGCCATGCAGGCTGTTTTTTTTCTTTTGTCTATCTTTATTTTTTTTTGCCATGTCCTTAAAAAAAAAATCAATGTTATAATGAATTGCTGACCTATTCAAGGCTACAATTATTTTAAATATTTCACTTTAAAATGTTTTATGTGGAAAATATTGCATATATTGTGTGGTTGCCATACAAAAAACATCAACGTTTTCTTTGAAAAAAGAGCATAAAACAAACAAAATAATAGTTCAAACGTAAAATCGACAGATATATCTGAAGTTGATCTCGTAATTTAAGTGTTGAAAGTGAAAAAAAAAACGAATACAAATGTATCACTTTATGAGTGGGGCACCTTTTGTATCCTAAATATATTTAATGGGATTTTATTTATCTTTTCACTGTGATTACTCAAAAATAACAATGAATTAATATCAATGGTGTCTCGCATTATTGATGTTTTGAAGGCTCTAATTACTTCACATCAGAAATTGCTTTCTGAATGTTTTGGGCAGTGGGGGGAAATACTGCATATTTCAGTTTTATTATAAAAAACAATGTTGTCTTAACAGAAAAGGCATAAAACCTTTTTTTTTTTTTAATTTTATATCAACCTGAAGTTGATATACTGTAGAGATTTACTGTAAGTGTTAAATAAAAAAAAAATTTAAAAAAAATTTGACTTGTTTTTAACATTTTAATGACTTAGATCCTTTATGGTCCCCGGGAGCCCTAAAGGTAAAAAAAAAAACCCAAAATGCATATATTTTGTTATGATTTGAAAATGAAAACTATCAAAATGGCCCCCGCAGGCTTTAATTTTTCCGTGTGCGGCCCTCAGTGGAAAAAGTTTGGACACCCCTGACTTAAACAAAACATGATCACAGACATGACAGTAACCAAATATTAACATTGCTGTATGTGTAATAGTGTGATGTTGTTGCGCTATATTATGAACTAGACAGGGTGTTATATTTTATTTTGAAGTATCGCTTTTATTTTGAAGAACCGGATGTCCGGTGCAGGAAGTGTCTTTGCTGTTTTTTCGATTGTTTTACTTCCTCCTCCTTCGGACGTTTGAATGAGAAGGTAATAGTTCTTCAATGCTCCGTGTTTCTTCATATTGTAAATATTCTTCCTAAACGTTCTAGATACTTTAAAAGTTAACCCAATAATGTTGTGTGTACAAGTGATGTGTTTAAAGTAATTTTTGTGCACAATTTTGTTTATTTAGAAGTAGAGCGTCGACTGTGTGAATTGTTTGGTAGTATTTACATGTGGTATTTACCTCACACAGGAGCAGATATCACTCCGCCCGAAAGTTGTGACCTGTGTGTGTTTCGTGTTTCCAACGCAGGTATGTGGATTTGTGCATTATTATTATTTTGTGATAAAACGTTTTTGTTAATGTAATTTAATTTATTATTATGTTTATATGAATGAATGTTTGTTACTTCCTCTTCCTTCGGACGTTTGAATGAGAAGGAGCAGATATCACTCCGCCCGAAAGTTGTGACCTGTGTGTGTGTGTGTTTCGTGTTTCCAACGCAGGTATGTGGATTTGTGCATTATTATTATTTTGTGATAAAACGTTTTTGTTAATGTAATTTAATTTATTATTATTTTTATATGAATGAATGTTTGTTACTTCCTCTTCCTTCGGACGTTTGAATGAGAAGGAGCAGATATCACTCCGCCCGAAAGTTGTGACCTGTGTGTGTGTGTGTTTCGTGTTTCCAACGCAGGTTACCAATAAATACTGAACCGACGGCATGGCGAAGTGTCCTTTATTTTAAAAAACTGCACAACGCAGAATGAGACTCACTACATATGTATACTTTTGACCCAAAAGATTTGGTCACATTTTCAGTAGACCCATAATAAATTCATAAAAGAACCAAACTTCATGAGCGTTTTAGTGACCAACAAGTATGTTAAAGTTAAAGTACCCATGATTGTCTGTGCTCCAATCACTCTATCACAATAAAATAAGAGTTGTATAAATGATTGGAAACTCAAGACATCCATGACATTATGTTCTTCCCAAGTGTATGTAAACTTTTGACCACGACTTGTCCAAGACCCCTTGTGCCACAAACAGAAACCCGGACGGGACAGGTGCAGAGGAGACTTCCGTCAAAGACGAACTGCTGATAGTTAGGAATTGGCAATTAATGTTGATGTCAAAGTGTCAATCAATTCTGATTTCCACTGAGCCAGCAGGCAATCTAAAACACTTACTGAAGGAGAGCGCTGGAAGAGGTGTAGCGCAACCAGTGGGGCAGCAAGCGATGAGGGAAAGGTTGAAGGCGAGATCCGAAACAATTGCTCTACATGTCATCGCTCTCATTGTCAAAGGCATCACTGAATAATTTAGCCTGGCTGGATGGGGAATGCTAAAAAAAACGAGGTCAAAAATAGGAAGACGGTTTGTATTGCTACTCGAACGGCACCACTTATCAGTGGATAAAGTGTGTATTAGGAGCTGTGACACATTTTACATTTCATCCGTGAATAGTGTGAACTTTCGTTACAAAATACGGTTCACAGAGATGGAGCTCGACATCCCATTGAGTCGTTGAGACTGAGAGAACAGTGTCTCTGCTGGTTGCAGACAAGTACTGCATTCAATGTTTCCATCTTTAAAGGCCTACTGAACGATTGTAGCTGAGATAGGCTCCAGCGCCCCCCGCGACCCCGAAGGGAATAAGCGGTAAAAAATGGATGGATGGATGAAAATAATTGTTTTTATTTAAACGGGGATAGCAGATCCATTCTATGCGTCATACTTGATCATTTCGCGATATTGTCATATTTTTGCTGAAAGGATTTAGTAGAGAACATCGACGATAAAGTTCGCAACTTTTGGTTGCTGATAAAAAAAAGCCTTGCCTGTACCGGAAGTAGCCGGAGGAAGGGCTGCTCACATTTTCCTATTGTTTTCAATGCAGCGAGAGAGATTCGGACTGAGAAAGCGATGATTACCCCATTAATTTGAGCGAGGATGAAAGATTTGTGGATGAGGAACGTGAAAGTGAAGGACTAGCGTGCAGTGCCGGACGTATCTTTTTTCGCTCTGACCGTAACTTAGGTACAAGGGTTCATTGGATTCCACACTTTCTCCTTTTTCTATTGTGGATCACGGATTTGTATTTTAAACCACCTCGGATACTATATCCTCTTGAAAATGAGAGTCGAGAACGCAAAATGGACATTCACAGTGACTTTTATCCCCACGACAATACATCGGCGAAGCACTTTAGCTACGGAGCTAACGTGATAACATCGGGCTTAACTGCAGATAGAAACAAAAGAAATAAATCCCTGACTGGAAGGATAGACAGAAAATCAACAATACTATTAAACCATGGACATGTAACTACACGGTTAATGCTTTCCAGGCTGGCGAAGCTTAACAATTGCTAACGACGCCATTGAAGCTAACTTAGCAACGGGACCTCACAGAGCTATGCTAAAAACATTAGCTACCCACCTACGCCAGCCAGCCCTCATCTGCTCTTCAACACCCGTGCTCACCTGCGTTCCAGCGATCGACGGAGCGACGAAGGACTTCACCCGATCATCCGTGCGGTCGGCGGTTAGCGTCAGATAGCGCGTCTGCTATCCAAGTCAAAGTCCTCCTGGTTGTGTTGCTGCAGCCAGCCGCTAATACACCGATCCCACCTACAACTTTCTTCTTTGCAGTCTTCATTGTTCATTAAACAAATTGCAAAAGATTCACCAACACAGATGTCCAGAATACTGTGGAATTCTGCGATGAAAACCGAGCTTTTTGTATTGGATACAATGTGTCCGAATACTTCCGTTTCAACGATTGACGTCACGCGCATACGTCATCATACATAGACGTTTTCAACCGGAAGTTTAGCTGGAAATTTAAAATTGCACTTTATAAGTTAACCCGGCCGTATTGGCATGTGTTGCAATGTTAAGATTTCATCATTGATATATAAACTATCAGACTGCGTGGTCGGTAGTAGTGGCTTTCAGTAGGCCTTTAAAGGAGTCATATTATTTTTTTTTTTTCTGAATTGAAAACACTTCCTTGTGGTCTACATAACATGTAATGGTGGTTCTTTGGTCAAAATGTTGCATAGATTATGTTTTACAGATCATCTTCAAGTGTCTTCTCCCCGTCATCTTTGTTGTAGCGGTGTAGCGTGCAAGGACGGGAGTGGAAGAAGACTTTACTTTCCTCATCCGGAAACAACAACCACACCGGAAATGTGTCGCGTGAAAAACCGTTCGACCGGAACTCAAATAACTAAAGTTCCTTGGGTGAATAATGTAAACTCAGTACACCGGTATATTTTAGTGCTTTCATGGCGAGTTTACTGACAGATGAAAGTAAGAACTTTACACTACTTTATATTAGAAATGGCAACAGTGGAGTATGAATGTCCCATAACAAGAAGATAGAGGAAAAGAAGAAGCTTATTGACTACGGTGTCGGCACAGACTACAAAGGCGGACGCGCACAATTTTTCAGGATTTACGCAGATCCCAAATACAGATCAGCAGGTACCAGAAGGTAAGAAAAGTTGTTTTTGCATAATATTGCAAAAACAAAACGCCGGATAATGTCTTACCTTATAGGCCTACTGAAATGAATTTTTTTTATTTAAACGGGGATAGCAGATCTATTCTATGTGTCATACTTGATCATTTCGCGATATTGCCATATTTTTGCTGAAAGGATTTAGTATAGAACAACGACGATAAAGATTGCAACTTTTGGTATCTGATAAAAAAAAGGCTTGCACCTACCGGAAGTAGCGTGACGTAGTCAGTTGAACATATACGCAAAGTTCCCTATTGTTTACAATGATGGCCGCATGAAGTGAGAGAGATTCGGACCGAGAAAGCGACAATTTCCCCATTAATTTGAGCGAGGATGAAAGATTTGTGGATGAGTAAAGTGCAAGTGAAGGACTAGTGGGGAGTTGAAGCTATTCAGATAGGGAAGATGCTGTGAGAGCCGGGGGTGACCTGATATTCAGCTGGGAATGACTACAACAGTAAATAAACACAAGACATATATATACTCTATTAGCCACAACACAACCAGGCTTATATTTAATATGCCACAAATTAATCCTGCATAAAAACACCTGCGTGTTTGTTATGCTAGCTCCTAGCTCCTCTGCTAGCTCCTAGCTCCATAGAACACGCCAATACAATTCAAACACCTGATCAACACACACAATCACTCAGCCCAAAAGACCGTTTACCTAACCCAAGGTTCATAAAGCTTATATATTTTTAAAAAGTTACGTACGTGACGCGCACATACGGTCAAGTTATCGAATGTTTAGCAGCCAAGGCTGCATACTCACGGTACCTGATATTCAGCTGGGAATGACTACAACAGTAAATAAACACAAGACATATATATACTCTATTAGCCACAACACAACCAGGCTTATATTTAATATGCCACAAATTAATCCTGCATAATAACACCTGCGTGTTTGTTATGCTAGCTCCTAGCTCCTCTGCTAGCTCCTAGCTCCATAGAACACGCCAATACAATTCAAACACCCGATCAACACACACAATCACTCAGCCCAAAAGACCGTTCACCTAACCCAAGGTTCATAAAGCTTATATATTTTTAAAAAGTTACGTACGTGACGCGCACTTACGGTACGGTACGTGTTATGCTAGCTCCTAGCTCCTCTGCTAGCTCCTAGCTCCATAGAACACGCCAATACAATTCAAACACATGATCAACACACACAATCACTCAGCCCAAAAGACCGTTCACCTAACCCAAGGTTCATAAAGCTTATATATTTTAAAAAAGTTACGTACATACGCAAAAAAAAGCCAAAGCTGCATACTCACAGTAGCACGTCTGCGTCTTTGTCATCCAAATCAAAGTAATCCTGGTAAGAGTCTGTGTTGTCCCAGTTCTCTACAGGCGTCTGTGTATCCAAATCAAAAGTCCTCCTGGTTAGAGTCTCTGTTATCCGAGTTCTTCCATCTTGACTGCATCTTTCGGGAATGTAAACAAAGAAGCGCCGGCTGTGTACTGTTGTGGCTGACTACGTTCGAAAAATACGTCCATTTCGCACCGACAACTTTCTTCTTTGCTTGCTTGGCTTCCTTCTCCATAATGCAATGAACATGATTGAAACAGATTCACGAACACAGATGTCCAGAATACTGTGGAATTATGAAATGAAAACAGAGCGTTTTCGTATCGGCTTCAATGTGGAAGGCATACCCGTGTTCGTCGGGCTACGTCACGCGCATACGTCATCCTCAGAGGCGTTTCGAACCGGAAGTTTAGCGGCAAATTTAAAATGTCACTTTATAAGTTAACCCGGCCGTATTGGCATGTGTTATAATGTTAAGATTTCATCATTGATATATAAACTATCAGACTGCGTGGTCGGTAGTAGTGGGTTTCAGTAGGCCTTTATACACACACCATAATAATACTCGTATGTTTAATGCGCCGACAATCCTTACCAAAGTCGTACTAAAACATTTTGATAGATTTTTGACTGCCATGTGTAATGTTTTATATTTGTAATGGAACATTTAAAATGTTGGTGTTGTTTACTTGAGATAAGGGATGTCCGATAATATCGGACTGCCGATATTATCGGCCGATAAATGCTTTAAAATGTAATAACGGAAATTATCGGTATCGGTTTCAAAATTATCGGTATCGGTTTCAAGAAGTAAAATGTAGGACTTTTTAAAACGCCGCTGTGTACACGGACGTAGGGTGAACTACAGAGCGGCAATAAACCTTAAAGGCACATAGTATATCTATATCTACGGCTTTTGACACAAACACAAGTGAATGCCATGCATACTTGGTCAACAGCCATACAGGTCACACTGAGGGTGACCGTATAAACAACTTCAACACTGTTACAAATATGCGCCACACTGTGAACCCACACCAAACAAGAATGACAAACACATTTCGGGAGAACATCCGCATCGTAGCACAACATAAACACAACAGAACAAATACCCAGAACCCCTTGCAGCACTAACTCTTTCGGGACGCTACAATACACACCCCCCGTTACCCTATCCCTACCCCAAACCCCCCCCACCCCCGCCCACCTCAACCTCCTCATTCTCTCTCAGGGAGAGCATGTCCCAAACTCCAAGCTGCTGTTTTGAGGCATGTTAAAAAAAATAATGCACTTTGTGACTTCAATAATAAATATGGCAGTGCCATGTTGGCATTTTTTTCCATAACTTGAGTTGATTTATTTTGGAAAACCTTGTTACATTGTTTAATGCATCCAGCGGGGCATCACAACAAAATTAGGCATAATAATGTGTTAATTCCACGACTGTATATATCGGTATCGGTTGATATCGGTATCAGTAATTAAGAGTTGGACAATATTGGAATATCGGATATCGGCAAAGAAATAATTATCGGACATCTCTACTTGAGACCCACTATAGTGCACATTTACACTTATCTCTTATGTTTGACTGCCATCTACTGGTCACACTTATCATTACACCATGTACCAAATAAAATAGCTTCGAGGTGGGTGAGCTCAACCAAACTTATTCCTTATATTAGGCGCACCGGGTTATAAGGCGCACTGTCGAGTTTTGAGAAAAAAAAAAGATTTTAAGTGCGCCTCATAGTCTGGAAAATACGGTACTACTAGATCAGGGGTGTCCAAAGTGCGGCCCGGGGGCCATTTGCGGACCGCAGCTAATCGTTTACCGGCCCCCACACATTCTGCAAAAATTGCAAAATTGATAGTATTGCAAAAATTTAAAAAAACATTTTAAAAAAAGTGGAATGAGGTGAAATCTAACGAGAAAAAGTTGCAATGTTGACACAAAGCTGCCATGCAGGCTGTTTTTTTTTTCTTTGTCTTTGTTTATTTTAATTTTTTTTTGCCATTGCTCATAAAAAAAAAAGACAAAAAATCTCTGTTACAATGAATTATTACTTAAAAAATGTCACTTTAAAATGTTTTATGTGGAAAAAATATTGCATATATTGTGTGGTTGCCATAAAAAAAACATCAAAGTTTTATTTGACAAAAGAGCATAATACAAACAAAATAATAGTTCAAACGTAAAATCGACAGATACATCTGAAGTTGATCTCGTAATTTAAGTGTTAAAAGTAAAAAAAAAAACTGACAAAAATGTATCACTTTATGAGTGGGGGACCTT
>NC_084737.1:76988047-77010547 GCF_033978785.1 Entelurus aequoreus
GATATAGACACTTACATCATGTGTTGCCTTCATTATAACACTTATATAAGGCTTTTAACTTTCTGCGGCTCCAGTCAGATTTAATTTTTTGTATTTTTGGTCCAATATGGCTCTTTCAACATTTTGGGTTGCGGGCCCCTGATTTGACCTCTCAGATGCTCCACAGCAGTACCTTTTGACAGTAAAAATGTTCCTGTTTGATTACTCCGCACAGACTTGTGTATCTCAAAGCGCTTAACAAGGGCTGGAAGTGACTTTACGGACTGCAGTTTTAGTCATCTCTGACAGCCCCATCTGTGTGGTGTGGAGGAAGGTCGCAGTTAATAGACCACAACCATGGAAAACAACCAGTGAGCATCTGGAGACATCAAAACAAAATGTTCCCATGCTTCTGGTTAGGGGTGCCGTGAGAACAATATCGACTCCGTCGATCCATTAAGGCCTCCAAGAAAGCTCCTTTCCACTTTAGCGTTCCCACCGTATTGTTTGAATGGATTAGTCAAGTGCAAATTGTACATTTTTATTACATTCATCTGAGCTCGTCTTCTGTTTATAGTGGGACTGGGACGGGACGGGATGGGATTTTTGGCTGTTCAAAGCTCTTAAAGGGCCCCTCTAATGCCGACAACATTGGCACTTCATAGTTCTGGACTTACAAACACACAGTTTTGATTTCTAACGAGTTTCAGCACATTTTGGAACTCCCATTAGTTCCAAAATGGGTAACATCATGTTACCCACTGAAGATTAGAGGTAGTTGCATGCTATGTAGTAGTGTTGTACGGTATACCGGTATTAGGACAGTACCGCGATACTAATGAATCATTTCCGGTACTATACCGAATCTGAAAAGTACCGGTCCGCCACACACACAGCGCCCCCGTCGTCGTCACTTCTTGTCAATGCTGGTTTACGAGCAGACGAGCATGTTTGGCAGCGCACAATCACGGAGTACTTACAAGCAGACACAGTGTGTAGACAGAAAAGGGAAAACGGACTAACCATAAAGGTGAAGCTATAACACTGAAACGCCCACCGGAAGACATGTTTTAAGACATGGCTAGCTAGCCAGCGGCTAACGTCCAGCCGCAGTCGGCAGTGTTTTAGCTACTTCTAAAATCACTAATCCTCACTTCCATGGCGACAAATAAAGTATTTTTCTTACAAGTATCATCCCTGCAGGACGAGGAATAGCTAAACATGCTTCACTACACACCGTAGTTCACTGGCGTCAAAATGTAAACAAATGCCATTGGTGGATCTACACCTAACATCCACTGTAATGATACCAAGTACAGGAGCGTATCTAGTCGATACTACTATGATTATGTCGATATTTTTTGGCATCACATCTTTTGTTTTTTTTAGATGTATATGATGTTCATAAACTCAGGAAATATGTCTCTAGACAGATGAGAACTTTGAATATGACCAATGTACACTACCGTTCAAAAGTTTGGGGTCACATTGAAATGTCCTTATTTTTGAAGGAAAAGCACTGTACTTTTCAATGAAGATAACTTTAAACTAGTCTTAACTTTAAAGTAATACACTCTATACATTGCTAATGTGGTAAATGACTATTCTAGCTGCAAATGTCTGGTTTTTGGTGCAATATCTACATAGGTGTATAGAGGCCCATTTCCAGCAACTATCTTTCCAGTGTTCTAATGGTACAATGTGTTTGCTCATTGGCTCAGAAGGCTAATTGATGATTAGAAAACCCTTGTGCAATCATGTTCACACATCTGAAAACAGTTTAGCTCGTTACAGAAGCTCCAAAACGGACCTTCCTTTGAGCAGATTGAGTTTCTGGAGCATCACATTTGTGGGGTCAATTAAATGCTCAAAATGGCCAGAAAAAGAGAACTTTCATCTGAAACTCGACAGTCTATTCTTGTTCTTAGAAATGAAGGCTATTCCACAAAATTGTTTGGGTGACCCCAAACTTTTGAACGGTACTGTATATGTGTGTTACCATGAATTGATTAACGTGGACCCCGACCTAAACAAGTTGAAAAACGTATTCGGGTGTTACCATTTAGTGGTCAGTTGTACGGAATATATTCTGTACTAATAAAAGTTTCAATCAATCAATCTATCAAGTATGATCCTGTAACTACTCGGTATCGGATTGATACCCAAATTTGTGGTATCATCCAAAACCAATGTAAAGTATCAAACAACAGAAGAACAAGTGATTATTACATTCTAACAGAAGTGTAGATAGAACATGTTAAAAGAGAAAGTAAGCAGATATTAACAGTAAATGAACAAGTAGATTAATAATCAATTTTCTACCACTTGTCTTTAATAATTTTGACAAAATAATAGAATGGAAAATGACACTATACAATACACAATACAATTACTAATAAAAGAAGCGTTTTTTTGAATATTCCCTATTTTATTTAAGGACAAACTTGCAATAATAAACATGTGTTTAATGTTCCCTAAGATGAAAAATAAAAAATAAAGCCGATATTGCAAAACAGGACGGGAGAAGCGAGAGTGTAGATTGTAGCTATCATTTTAATGATTTTGACTATGAAGAAGAAGGGTTTGGGTTCCCAAGAAATGTAAAAGACTCAAGCCAATGGCGATTCCGGAAATCCAAAGCGCCCTTGAGGTGAAAAAAAAATGAGTCAAACATTGAAAAAAAGACCCCTAAGAAAACAGGATTTAAAAAAAAAGGTAAGCCACTAGTATTCCATGTTACATCCTCTTCTACTGATGTTTTCCTGAATATGCTTAAGGAAATGCTGAAAGAGCATGAGGAAACAAAGGCTATGGTGTCTACGGAAAAAGCAGAAAAGTCCAGAAATGGCAATTCATTTTAATATTTATTTGTGTATAATATTGACCAAATCAGTTTTGAAGTAATCAAGGACCATGAAGTGATCAAAATAATAGTTTTACACGTCTTTATCCACACTGTCTATGCGGGACAATGGGCTCCGGTTCTGTAGATGACGTCACACCGAGAGAGGGTGACATATCATCATGATCCAAGATGGCGGCGCTTCACGGCGGCAGCTTCTTGCGAGCGCTCCTGGAAGTGTAGACCGATTTGGCAAAAATACCCGTCAATTCAGTCAATTTCATGGCTGGCTCACAGCGTGTTCACTCCGTGATCACTTACGACCGACTTACGATTCTGGATGTGGAGAAATCGGGCCATTTTGGGCTGAAAGATGCGTGTACGGTGGACCTACTCGCTAGCTTGGGAATTCTTCGCGAGCTACATCCAGCAGTGGCCTTTGAAGCAGCGGCGTCCACTACCAGCGGAGACCGTCAACGAAAGAGACGTAAGCGGTGCGCTCGGAAGCAGAAGCGGGGGTGTCGGGCGGGGCTAACAACAAAGCTAAAGGCGTTGTTGTTAGCGGGGCTAACGAAAAAGCTAAATGCTAATCCACAAAGAAGCGCTAATAAGGAGTCTGTTAAGCTAGAACTAGCCAGCGCCAGCAATTCTCTTAGAATAATATACAACTCACATAATGTTTTTTCTGCGTCAGAGGTGGGCATGCATTTTACTGAGGTGGCAAACAATCTAAAAATTCCTATCATATCAATTTCTAGATATGGTCGAAATTATTTAAAGTGCACTACGCATAATAAACGTAACATTATTAATATTGCTACTACGGATACTTTCAACAAAAACTCCTCAAAACAGCCCACTACCTATAATATGGGCTTTTTAAACATAAGGTCATTGTCTTCCAAAACGTTATTAGTTAATGAAGTCATTAGAGACAACAATCTTGATGTCGTTGGTCTAGCCGAGACCTGGCTCAAACCAGACGATTTTTTTGCGCTGGGTGAGGCGTCTCCTCCTGGCTATACGGGAACGCATATTGCCCGTCCCATTAAAAGGGGTGGGGGTGTTGCACTAATATACAACAAAAACTTTAGCCTTACCTCGGACCTAAATAATAAATATAACTTGTTTGAGGTGCTTACTGTGAGGTTTGTCACACCGCTGCCTCTGCACCTGGCTGTCATCTACCGCCCCCCAGGGCCCTATTCGGACTTTATCAATGAATTTTCAGAGTTCGTTGCTGATCTAGTGACGCACGCCGACAATATAATCATAATGGGAGACTTTAACATCCATATGAATACCCCATCGGACCGTCCATGCGTGGCGCTCCAGACTATAATTGATAGCTGTGGTCTTACACAAATAATAAATGAATCCACGCATCGCAACGGTAATACGATAGATCTAGTGCTTGTCAGGGGTGTCACCACCTCCAAAGTTACGATACTTCCGTACACTAAAGTAATGTCCGATCATTACCTTATAAAATTCGAAGTTCTGACTCATTGTCAACAAACTAATAATAATAATAATAACTACTATAGCAGCCGCAACATTAATGCTGCCACAACGACGACTCTTACTGACCTACTGCCTTCGGTAATGGCACCATTCCCAAATTATGTGGGCTCTATTGATAACCTCACTAACAACTTTAACGACGCCCTGCGCGACACCATTGATAGTGTAGCACCTCTAAAGCTAAAAAGGGCCCCTAAAAGGCGTACCCCATGGTTTACAGAAGAAACTAAAGCCCAACAATTATCATGTAGAAAGCTGGAACGCAAATGGCGTGCGACTAAACTTGAGGTTTTCCATCAAGCATGGAGTGATAGTTTAATAACTTATAAACGCATGCTTACCTCAGCTAAAGCTAAATATTACTCAAATCTCATCCACCTCAACAAAAATGATCCTAAATTTTTGTTTAGTACAGTAGCATCGCTAACCCAACAAGGGACTCCTCCCAGTAGCTCCACCCACTCAGCAGATGACTTTATGAATTTCTTTAATAAGAAAATTGAAGTCATTAGAAAAGAGATTAAAGACAATGCATCTCAGCTACAACTGGGTTCTATTAACACAAATACGACTGTATATACGACGGACACTGCCCTCCAAAATAGTTTCTCTCTCTTTGATGAAATAACATTGGAGGAATTGTTAAAATGTGTAAATGGGACAAAACAAACAACATGTTTACTTGACCCAATTCCTGAGAAACTTATCAAGGAGCTTTTTGTTTTATTAGGTCCATCAGTGTTAAATATTATAAACGTATCACTTTCCTCTGGTACTGTTCCCCTAGCATTCAAAAAAGCGGTTATTCATCCTCTACTCAAAAGACCTAACCTCGATCCTGACCTCATGGTGAACTACCGGCCGGTGTCCCACCTTCCGTTTATCTCGAAAATCCTCGAAAAAATTGTCGCACAGCAGCTAAATGAACACTTAGTGACTAACAATCTCTGTGAACCTTTTCAATCCGGTTTCAGGGCAAATCACTCTACGGAGACAGCCCTCGCAAAAATGACTAATGATCTATTGCTAACGATGGATTCTGATGCGTCATCTATGTTGCTGCTTCTTGATCTTAGCGCCACTTTCGATACTGTTGATCATAATATTTTATTAGAGCGTATCAAAACGCGTATTGGGATGTCAGACTTAGCCTTGTCTTGGTTTACTCTTATCTTACTGACAGGATGCAGTGCGTCTCCCATAACAATGTGACCTCGGACTATGTCAAGGTAACGTGCGGAGTTCCCCAGGGTTCGGTTCTTGGCCCTGCACTCTTTAGTATTTACATGCTGCCGCTGGGTGACATCATACGCAAATACGGTGTTAGCTTTCACTGTTATGCGGATGACACCCAACTCTACATGCCCCTAAAGCTGACCAAAACGCCGGATTGTAGTCAGCTGGAGGCGTGTCTTAATGAAATTAAACAATGGATGTCCGATAACTTTTTGCAACTCAACGCTAAGAAAACGGAAATGCTGATTATCGGTCCTGCTCAACACCGACATCTATTTAAAAATACCACCTTAACATTTGACAACCAAACAATTAAACAAGGCGACTCGGTCAAGAATCTGGGTATTATCTTCGACCCAACTCTCTCGTTTGAGTCACACATTAAGAGTATTACTAAAACGGCCTTCTTTCATCTCCGTAATATCGCTAAAATTCGTTCCATTTTGTCCACAAACGATGCTGAGATCATTATCCATGCGTACGTTACGTCTCGTCTCGATTACTGTAACGTTTTATTTTCGGGCCTCCCTATGTCTAGCATTAAAAGATTACAGATGGTACAAAATGCGGCTGCTAGACTTTTGACAAAAACAAGAAAGTTTGATCATATTACGCCTATACTGGCTCACCTGCACTGGCTTCCTGTGCACCTAAGATGCGACTTTAAGGTTTTACTACTTACGTATAAAATACTACACGGTCAAGCTCCTGCCTATCTTGCCGATTGTATTGTACCATATGTCCCGGCAAGAAATCTGCGTTCAAAGAACTCCGGCTTATTAGTGATTCCCAGAGCCCAAAAAAAGTCTGCGGGCTATAGAGCGTTTTCTATTCGGGCTCCAATATTATGGAATGCCCTCCTGGTAAAAGTTAGAAATACTACCTCAGTAGAAGCATTTAAGTCTCATCTTAAAACTCATTTGTATACTCTAGCCTTTAAATAGACTCCCTTTTTAGACCAGTTGATCTGCCGTTTCTTTTCTTTTCTTTTCTACTCTGCTCCGGGGTGGACCGCTAGCCTGTTCATCGGATGGGGACATCTCTATGCTGCTGACCCATCTCCGCTCGGGATGGTTCCTGCTGGCCCCACCATGGACTGGACTTTCGCTGATGTGTTGGACTTTCACAATATTATGTCAGACCCACTCGACATCCATTGCTTTCGGTCTCCCCTAGAGGGGGGGCGGGGGGGGTTACCCACATATGCGGTCCTCTCCAAGGTTTCTCATAGTCATTCACATTGACGTCCCACTGGGGTGAGTTTTCCTTGCCCGTATGTGGGCTCTGTACCGAGGATGTCGTTGTGGCTTGTACAGCCCTTTGAGACACTTGTGATTTAGGGCTATATAAATAAACATTGATTGATTGATTGATATCGAATCTGGCTATGGAAAGGGTCGCATTACAAGTTCAGTCAGTTATCTACAGATTACTCAAAAAACGGATTATTGATTTGGGAAATGACTGCCATATTCTTTTTCAGCAGCAGACAATATGTTGGGAACTTGATAGGGAAATTTCGGTCATCTGGAAGCCACGGGTCCTCTTAGAGACGTGCTATAGTTCTTTTTTTTTTTCAAGAGTAACTTTTTTATTGACAAAATCATCAGGATGGTTTTGGAGAAGTGGGTAGGAGTGAGGTGTGATCTGGGGTGGAGGTCTAGAAGTAACCTGACTAGCTTGTTCTGGGATGTTTGGAGTGTAGATTTGAGGGTTTGTATTTGATTTTTAATATGAAATGTGTCGGTTATCATTAAAAACCGTCAAAGAGGGATCACATTACAGTCTTTCTATGGCATGGCGTGTGCATGCCGTGGCCCATCTCCATCAATGGTGCTAGTTTAGAGATCCAAGCGCTCACACTCGCCATATGTGCCGAATTTTAGGCATGAAGGGAGCGCCTAAAACCCTCAAGGTTTGTATTTTGAGTCCTTGTGTCTACCGCAGTCATCTGTGTCTGATCATGTTTCACCTGGTCCTGTCATCTTGCCCTCTGCCACCTGTGTCACCCAGTCAGTACAAACACTGCTGATGTCCCCTCCTGCTGTGTCTCATTTCTGTAATGAGTTTACATGTTTACAAGCTCATCGGCATCTGTTTAGCCCCCATTGATTGTTTGCTATTTCTATGTTCTTTGTCATCCCGTTTTTTTTGTATGCGTTCTAAATTCTTCAAACTCCCGCCTGCCTTGATCTGCTCAAAAGCATGTGGGTCCAGGCATTGAGCTGATGTTATTTGCAAAAAGACTAAGGCTATTGACTTCTTTATTTAAGCTATGGGTTAGCTTTCGTGTCCTGTTTGCCAAACACAAAGCTCGACAATCCCACAACATGATACATGTATTTTGATTTGAATGGCAGATAAGCTCACTGTGAGGGACACCAGTGTGCGCAGTGGCTAAACAGGACTGACGTGAATGACATGTTGCTGCTCCTGGATATGTTGTTTCATGTCAAAGTCTGGGGAAAAAAAAGAGGATTTTGGCAAACTACACAAAAACATTTATTGAGAAGCCTTTTTGTGATTATTTTCTGCTTGTCCGTGCTACGGGCGCGTTTACTGAAGAGCAGAAACATCTGCGGTAATGTACAGTGACAGTGTTAGTAGCATGCTCAGAATGGTGATATTTGCTACCAGGGCTGCATGATTATGTCGTGGTTTGGACAGGGAGATGACGGCAACAGACACCAGAGGGCGGTAATGTTCAATGATTTATTATATATATATAGTTAAAAGGCCTACTGAAACCCACTACTACCGACCACGCAGTCTGATAGTTTATATATCAATGATGAAATCTTAACATTGCAACACACGCCAATACGGCCGGGTTAACTTAGAAAATGCAATTTTAAATTTCCCGCAAAACTTCCGCTTAAAAACGTCTAGGTATGATGACGTACAAACAGCTCTGTTTTCATCGCAAAATTCCACAGTATTCTGGACATCTGTGTTGGTGAATCTTTTGCAATTTGTTTAATGAACAATGGAGACTGCAAAGAAGAAAGCTGTAGGTGGGATCGGTGTATTAGCGGCTGGCTGCAGCAACACAACCAGGAGGACTTAGAGTCGGATAGCAGACGCGCTATCCGACGCTAGCCGCCGACCGCATCGATGATTGGGTGAAGTCCTTCGTCGCACCGTCGATCGCTGGAACGCAGGTCAGCACTGGTGATGATGTGCAGATGAGGGCTGGCGTAGGTGGAGCGCTAATGTTTTTATCATAGCTCTGACGAGGTCCCGTAGCTGTGTTAGCTTCAATGGCGTCGTTAGCAACAGCATTGCTAGGCTTCGACAGGCGGCACAGCATTAACCGTGTGGTTACAGGTCCAGTATTTGGTTCAGTGTCTCCTGATAGTAGTATTGTTGATCTTCTGTCTATCCTTCCAGTCAGGGGCTTATTTCTTTTGTTTCTATCTGCATTTAATCACGATGCTATCACGTTAGCTCCGTAGCTAAAGTGCTTCACCGATGTATTGTCATGGAGATAAACTGTGAATGTCCATTTTGTGTTCTCGACTCTCATTTTCTCATGGTTTAAAATACAAATCCGTGATCCACAATAGAAAAAGGAGAAAGTGTGGAATCCAATGAACCCTTGTACCTAAGTTACGGTCAGAGCGAAAAAAGATACGTCCTGCACTGCACTCTAGTCCTTCACTCTCACGTTCCTCATCCACGAATCTTTCATCCTCGCTCAAATTAATGGGGTAATTGTCGCTTTCTCGGTCCGAATCGCTCTCGCTGCTGGTGTAAACAATGGGGAAATGTGAGGAGCCCTTCAACCTGCGACGTCACGCTACTTCCGGTACAGGCAAGGCTTTTTTTATCAGCGACCAAAAGTTGCGAACTTTATCGTTGATGTTCTCTACTAAATCCTTTGAGCAAAAATATGGCAATATCGCGAAATGATCAAGTATGACACATAGAATGGATCTGCTGTCCCCGTTTGAATAAAAAAAAATTCATTTCAGTAGGCCTTTAATATATACATAATAATAAACAATACTAATAAACTATATAATGGTGTGTAACAAACTCCAAGAGTGTGTATGGTGTAAGACTATGTGTAGTATTTAACTGGAGCGTTTTACCATAAATGTTGGAGGTGCGTGTTGAGAGGAGCGGTGCTGTTCGACGAGGGCAAGGCAGGCAGGGTTGTCCAGGGGCGGAAGCGGGGTCGAGAGGCAGGAGCGAGTCGTCGTAGTCCGGGGCAAGCGAGCAGTCGAGAACCAGGAAGCACGGGGAGGGGCAGGGAAGATCCAGGAGCACAAGACGCACAGCTTGACTCAGGGATGCACACAGGGAAGGTACGCCAACAGAAGGTTATATTCCGGCGAGCGATGGCAGGTTGTGCAGGCTTAAGAAGGCGCTGATTTCAGATTGATTGCAGCCTGTGGAGTGACGCGTGCAGGAGAGGAGCGGCCGTGGGCGTGTCCCGAGGTGCGCTCATTGAGGAATGCGCATTGGCATGTGCCCGGGCCGTGACAGATTAATCAACATCGTATCGACATTGACGTTTTAAAGCAGCACTAAGTCACTTTTCAATCTTCCTAATATATTATAATAACTTTTTGGATGATACATCGACTTACAACTAGTTGAATGACACCTCTGTCATGGCCTGAGGGAATCTGTATCGCGCAACTGAGGGGGGTGGCAGGAAACCCGCCACACAAAAAAATATAAATGTGCTGACTTGCTTTACGGGCATACGTCACTCCCCCTCTCCCCATTCGTTGCAAAGACGGAAGTCGAACGCCTGCGTGCAATTACTGCTATCATGGCAGAAGCTGCAAAACAACCAAAGAAACGAAAAGTTTTGACAAAAAATAAGAAAAAGGACAGTCAAGGATCAACATTGCCCTGGCGTTTACTCGCTGGCGTGAGCTCAAAGACAAGGAGGGATTTCCGACCAATGCTGCCTTGGCTCTGTACCTGCTTTACTAATGAGGATTTGTCTATGCTCAGATCAAAATGATAGTGCTAATGGAAATTTGCGTGGTAGCAATAAATAGCCACCAGTTTGATCGTTTGCAGTGCCACACTGACAGCCACGCAACACACACTCATGACTGCAAACCGCAAATATAACGTTTTAGTAAATTATGTAGGTTCCTATTGTGGAAAGATCATTCATACCAACTGACTAACCATATGTGCTGGTCCTCATGGGAAATGTGGTCTTCCTTTAGGCAAAACCTGCTCAGTGGCCTTGTGATGAGAGTGTCTGCCCTAAGATCGGGACTTAGAACAGATTGATTGAATTTAATAATTTCCAATGGGGAAAGTTGATTTGAGATAAAAGTATTTTGGGTTATGAGCTTTTTCACAGAGCCATTTAAAACTCGTGAGCCAAGGTACATCTGTGCAGCTTTATACCAAGCTCCAAGTGTAAACAAACTTTTATTAAAATGTTGAACGCAATCATTTAACAAAAACTCCAATATTTCTCTTGGGGAAATTTGTTTCCAAGTACCCAACTTTTTGCAATCGCAAACCCAGTAAAGGACCGCTTGCGTTTGTAAATGGAGGCTTCACTGTGCTTAAATGTCGAAGGTGTGTCATGTCTTCAAAATAAATCTTGTCATTGTCTAAGTGTACACCCACACAAGGTGATTACAGCCATTTTGGACACATGCTTATTATAATGTATGCTCGGACAAAGCACACTAATGGCTTACATTTGTGCTGACTACTGACAGTATTCATGAGTCACTTTGACTAAGTGTATGCGCCCATTTAGTGTAGGGCTGAGTGCACAAACTGTAATCTCAGTTACTGAGAGCCTGACTAATTACGATAAGTATTTCCTCCCCCTAATCTACAGCGGCAGCAACCTTATGTGGAAATATAAGAAGTATATGTTTTTAATTGCAACCCATTGCATCGGTTTTAAATGTATTGAGTCTATCCAATCAGTCAAATCCAGGGCACAATGTGTTCGGGACAGTTTAATATCAATACATTTAAAAGCAGCTGCAACATTTTTTTCCACCCTTTGTTGCTGAATGTGCAAAATGTTAAAGAACTAAAAAAAAGAATCATAAAAGATAAGTGATGGTGTATGGAGTCCAATAGGATGTCTACAACTTAAATACTTATCACAGTTAAGTTGGCATGTATATCCCCAGAACAGCAAGGTGCCAAATGTACACTGTTTCTATATCAACATGTTCTACATTGAAGAGTAAAAGTCTGGAATACAAGACAGCAAATATACATAATGCACACCGAACATTTCACAGTAGTTGTCATGATCCGTGGTCCGGATCATGTTTTGTTATGTTCTGTTAGTTTTGGACTCCATAGTTACTGTTTTTGTGCACAATTGTTTGTTTTAGTTACCATGGTTACTTATTAATTCCACCTGTCTCTGATTAGTGTTCGCCTGCTCACCGTCTGCCCGAGCACTAATCAGAGGCATTATTTAAGCCTGCCTTTGCCGGTCAGTCGGCCTGGCGTCATTCTGTCAAGTGGGGGTTGCAACTTACTGCGGGGTAGTGCAGGAGCTGTGCTAGTGGGGTGGCAAAGCTGCGCCCTGCCAGGCAGCAATCTCCGGCCCGGCCACCACCACCAGCCCTTCGGCATGCCAAGCCGCAAACCCCAGCTAGGCCACCTCCGCCAAAGTTATGGCCAGTACCGGCTCTAGACTGGTTCTAGCACCAGTCGCTACTCCAGGGCTAGCACCTGTCGCTGCTCCAAGGCTAGCACCAGTTCCTGTTCCTGCTCCTCGACTTAGTGCCGGGAGCTGTACTGGTGGTGGTGGCCGGGTCCGGATCATGACAGTAGTGGTTTACTGGATTGGTTCGCAGCCGAGTGTGAAGCGAATGGGATGGGAATCAGCACCTCCAAGTCAGAGTCTATGGTTCTCGCCCGGAAAAGGGTGGAGTGCCATCTCCGGGTTGGGGAGGAGACCCTGCCCCAAGTGGAGGAGTTCAAGTACCTCGGAGTCTTGTTCACGAGTGAGGGAAGAGTGGATCGTGAGGTCGACAGGCGGATCGGTGCGGCGTCTTCAGTAATGCGGACGCTGCATCGATCCGTTGTGGTGAAGAAGGAGCTGAGCCGGAAGGCAAAGCTCTCAATTTACCGGTCGATCTACGTTCCCAACCTCACCTATGGTCATGAGCTTTGGGTTATGACCGAAAGGACAAGATCACGGGTACAAGCGGCCGAAATGAGTTTCCTCCGCCGGGAGATAGGGTGAGAAGCTCTGCCATCCAGGGGGAGCTCAAAGTAAAGCCGCTGCCCCTCCACATTGAGAGGAGCCAGATGAGGTGGTTCGGGCATCTGGTCAGGATGCCACCCGAACGCCTCCCTAGGGAGGTGTTTAGGGCACGTCCGACCGGTAGGAAGCCACGGGGAAGACCCAGGACACGTTGGGAAGACTATGTCTCCCGGCTGGCCTGAGAACGCCTCTGGATCCTCCGGAAGAGCTGGACAAAGTGACAATTTGATTGATATATCCGGACCACGAAAGTGTAACGCCCAAAAGTCTTACTTAATCCTCTTGTTTGATTGATTGTCCTGAAATCTGTAAGTTAAGTATAGGATCTAAATGATGGCACTGGAGGTTGACTCATATATCTTTGGAAATTACCAGCAATTCCTCTCCTTTCACATTATATTTCATCAGCAGTTCCAGTTCCGGTTCCAATTATACAGTATGTTGCTTTGGGACCCCGTATGAAGCAGACGAGGGTTAATGTGTTGCGAAGGCAGAGAAAAGTTTCCTACAAACAGCAAAGACACCTGGGCTTTGCCATGCAAAGTGGTTCTATTCATCTCCTCTGAGGAAATTATTGATGTCGTAATAACGCACACCCAGCTGGAAATATCTCATCTTTTTTTTTTTAACCTCCCCTAATTTGATTTCAGACTTTGTTCATTTCAAGCAGTCATCTTTAAATCACAGGTCCTTTCCCATTCACCTCCCGATTATGAGGAAATTAGGACATCAGAACAGTGCTGAGAAAACTATTACATTGGGGCATTCAGCCATGTTGCATGTTGCTGAACATGTCGTACATAATTACTACATGCTGGATCTGCTTCAAACATCAGGAGTGGGATTCAGAAATCTACTGCAGGATAGATGGGCTGCCCACAAATAGACAATTCTATGAATTTCAAACATGTTTTTTTGTACATGTTAATAATGTTCAGCACCATTGTTTAATTCCACTTACCGCATTTTCCGGACTATAAGGCACACTTAAAATCATTTTTTTTTACCTCAAAAGTCGACAGTGCGCCTTGAAACCCGGTGTACCCAAAGTAAGGAATGATTGCTACCAAAAGTGCCTTATTGCAGTGAAACTTGCCAAGGGACATGTAAGCAAATATTAACATTGCTGTATGTATACTTTTGACCCAGCAGATTTGCTCACATTTTCAGTAGACCCATAATAAATTCATGAAAGAACCAAACTTCATGAATGTTTTTTTTGTGACCAACAAGTATGTGCTCCAATCACTCTATCACAAAAAAATAAGAGTTGTAGAAATTATTGGAAACTCAAGACAGCCATGACATTATGTGTATATAAACCTTTGACCACGACTCTATAGTTGAGTCATTTTGTTTTTCCACTCTACTGGTACTTTAAAGGCCTACTGAAACCCACTACTACCGACCACGTAGTCTGATAGTTTATATATCAATGATGACATCTTAATATTGCAACACATGCCAATACGGCCGGGTTAGATTACTAAAGTGCAATTTTAAATTTCCCGCGAAATATCCTTCTGAAAACGTCTCGGTATGATGACGTTTGCGCGTGACGTCACGGATTGTAGCGGACATTTTGGGACAGCATTGTGGCCAGCTATTAAGTCGTCTGTTTTCATCGCAAAATTCCACAGTATTCTGGACATCTGTGTTGGTGAATCTTTTTGCAATTTGTTTAATGAACAATGGAGACAGCAAAGAAAAAAAACTGTAGGTGGGAAACGGTGTATTAGCGGCCGGCTGCAGCAACACAAACACGTAGCCGGTGTTTCATTGTTTACATTCCGGAAAGATGACAGTCAAGCTTTACCATTGGCCTGTGTAGAACTGGGTACAACAGAGACTCTTACCAGGAAGACTTTGAGTTGGATACGCAGACGCGGTACCGAGAGTACGCAGTTGCAGCTTCCAAACATTTGATCGCTTGCCCGTACGTGCGTGCCGCTATGTGCATGTCACGTACGTAACTTTGGGGAAATATATGTACTGCATGAACTTTGCGGAGGTGAACGGTACTTTGGGCTGTGGGATTGAGTGTGTTGTGCGGGTGTTTGAGTTGTATTGGCGGGTTATATGGACGGGAGGGGGGAGGTGTTTGTTATAAATGATAAATGATAAATGGGTTATACTTGTATAGTGCTTTTCTACCTTCAAGGTACTCAAAGCGCTTTGACAGTTTTTCCACATTTACCCATTCACACACACACATTCACACACTGATGGCGGGAGCTGCCATGCAAGGCGCTAACCAGCAGCCATCAGGAGCAAGGGTGAAGTGTCTTGCCCAAGGACACAACGGACGTGACGAGGATGGTAGAAGGTGGGGATTGAACCCCAGTAACCAGCAACCCTCCGATTGCTGGCACAGCCACTCTATCAACTTCGCCACGCCGTCTTGTTATGCGGGATTAATTTGTGGCATATTAAATATAAGCCTGGTTGTGTTGTGGCTAATAGAGTATATATATGTCTTGTGTTTATTTACTGTTTTAGTCATTCCCAGCTGAATGTCAGGTCCCACCCGCCTCTCACAGCATCTTCCCTATCTGAATCGCTTCCACTGCCCTCTAGTCCTTCACTCTCACTTTCCTCATCCACAAATCTTTCATCCTCGCTCAAATTAATGGGGAAGTCGTCGCTTTCTCGGTCCGAATCGCTCTCGCTGCTGGTGGCCATGATTGTAAACAATGTGCAGATGTGAGGAGCTCCACAACCTGTGATGTCACGCTACTTCCGGTACAGGCAAGGCTTTTTTATCAGCGACCAAATGTTGCGAACTTTATCGTCGATGTTTTCTACTACATCCTTTCAGCAAAAATATGGCAATATCGCGAAATGATGAAGTATGACACATAGAATGGACCTGCTATCCCCGTTTAAATAAGAAAATCGCATTTCAGTAGGCCTTTAAGTAGCTTTTCACCCACTTCAAAATACATATTCGGCGAAATGCGAAGTCTTATTTCACCTCCAGAACATTGCCCACCCACGTTATTTTGACAGACTGCGTCCTTTTCATTTTGGAGAAGGGGTTGATGTTCCATTGAGAGCAAGCAGCAATGAGAGAAAATAATACCGTATTCCAAAAGTGTGATGTATTTAAATGAAGCGTAGATGTCTTACCTGATGTATCCACATTTGGCTTTGGTGGCTTGACAGTCTCCCCAAAGCTGTTGGTGGCCTTGGTGGTGCTTAACCTCTTAGGCTCTGGTGTGGTCACCATAGCAAGCGTCCTTTGGGATAACCTTGTTGTAGTGCTAGTGGTTACGGCCACTGCGGTAGTTGAGGACCTAGTAGACGGGGTAACTTTGGGCCCTGGTTTACCATCCTCATCTATACTATCTGTGCCTGTGGGTCCCCAGTCGATAAATTCGGCCACCGTAGTAGTCCGGCCCTCCTGCGACTTGTCAAGGCTCTCCCATTTGAGCTGCCTCCTGGCTCTGTGCAGCAACCTCGCTCTGTCTCCTGTGCTCCGGGTGGATAACCCCGCCGAAGCCTCCGCTATTACAGGATCACCTGTCTCCACTTCAGCGAACGCCGCCATCTGGCACTCCTTACACAGCGCCTGCCGTTTGTGCAGAGGTTTCCGATGTTTTTGGACCTTGACTTTCAGCCCCATCCCGAATCTACCATCTTGGGGCGGAGGGATGGGGTTCAGAAGCCTGCGGGCCAGAGGGCTCACTGTTTTCCAGTGGATCTTGTTGGGCGCGTCCCAGACGGGCTGCAGGCGGGGTCGTGAGCGAGGCACCGGTTTAGGCATGAGTTTGATCCCCAGACCTTGACTTAGGGGGCTGCAGACGCACAAGTCCAGGGTCATGTGGGTCATTGCCAACAGGATCCACACCCGGTGGCCCACACAGCTGCCTGGCCTCGGAGCAGAGGGACTGCTGATAAGGGAGACATTAAAAGAGAAAATCCATTTTAGATTCAGACCGTGCACTGCATATTTAAACCGTACAAATTAGGTAAGTAATGGTCTATTATTAAGATCCTCGTCTGTATTTATCCTCCTTTTAAACTCCTGGCAAAGTTTTACTCCTCAACTTCTGACCAATTAAGTGGTAATAACAATCAGTTACACTGAAACCCACTCGAACGAAAGTGTAAAAGTCACACAAAGTAAATGTATGACATCATGGTGGATTTTCTCTCCCTTTTTGCGTTCAGCAGTTCAAACTTATCCTTGATTTTACAGATGCATATCAACCCGGGGATTATTACGGTAACACGCAAGGTCAGGTATGGTTTAGCTAATCATCATATTTCTCTTTATCTGCTGCAGACACAAAGTCATTTGTTTCCCAGAGGCTAATTTGATTATACAGAGCAGTGATCAGTAAGGTAGCACGCTCTGCTCGTGGCACGCTTATCATGGAAATTAGGACCCAAAATGGATGTTGGCACACAATGATGTGCCTGAATGTTCTATTTATATGCAACTTTGAAATCAAAGCACCGCAATAGTTCTCTTTGGACAACGCCACACATTGATTTTTTGATTCATTGAAAGCTCGCGTTCATCGGTCCTGTCCCTGAATTATTCAAACTCGATGATTGATTTTTTTTAATTTATTTTTTTGTCCTGTCCAGCTACTCAGGCAAATCATATAGTTGATGTAGATGCCCATATCGGCTGTACAAATTTACTTTACAATTCTCTTGTGGCCTTATTTTTGTATTTGACTTGATTAAATGGATTTATATTATTGTTTGGTGCAGCCGGGCCGGAGCAGGAGGGGATAGATAGAGAAAAAAAAAGGAAATTACGTGGACAAGAGGGGGATAAGACAGAGAGACAACAACAGCAAACACAACAATAACAACAAAAACAACACCGGCAAATACGACATATACAAATATGATGGTGAAAGTGATAGCAAAGAAGCAGTTAGTGAAATAAATAATAACACAGAAATGACAATGAACATGATTACACTAGAAATGGAGCAATACAAATACCGATAGAAATAGCACTATTGATAATGAATAATACCAATAATTACCTCTAATATCAACAATACAGTTGTTCAAATGCAACAATACATATATGTCATGATAACTTGAAATACAAAAGAAAGCAGAAAAATGGAGGGGAAGAAAGAGAAGCCAACTATATTAACCTTGTAGATTGTTATAGTAACACTAGGTTAAGTTTTGTCAGTGGGCCATGTGTTATACCCAGTTTTCCCTAAGGCAACAACGTTAATTTTTGTTTGATGAAACGTGATTATATGCATGAGTGTATGTATGTATATGTACTTGTATATGTACAGTATGTGTATATGTGTGTTTGTACAGTGAATGTATATGTACAGTATGTGTATATGTACGTTTTTAAAGTGAATGTATATATACAGTATGTGTATATGTATGTTTGTACAGTGAATGTATATATACAGTATATGTATATGTATGTTTGTACAGTGAATGTATATGTACAGTATGTGTATATGTACGTTTTTACAGTGAATGTATATATACAGTATGTGTATATGTATGTTTGTACAGTGAATGTATATATACAGTATATGTATATGTATGTTTGTACAGTGAATGTATATGTACAGTATGCGAATATGTATGTTTTTACAGTGAATGTATATGTAAAGAATGTGCATATGTATGTTTGTACAGTGAATGTATATGTACAGTATGTGAATATGTATGTTTTTACAGTGAATGTATATGTAAAGAATGTGCATATGTATGTTTGTACAGTGAATGTTTATGTACATGTATGTGTATATGTATGTTTGTACAGTGAATGTATATGTACAGTATGTGTATATGTATGTTTGTACAGTGAATGTATAAGTACATGTATGTGTATATGTATGTTTGTACAGTGAATGTATATGTACAGTATGTGTATATGTATGTTTGTACAGTGAATGTATAAGTACATGTATGTGTATATGTATGTTTGTACAGTGAATGTATTTGTACATGTATGTGTATATGTATGTTTGTAAAGTGAATGTATATGTACAGTATGTGTATGTTTGTACAGTGAATGTATATGTACATCTATGTGTATATGTATGTTTGTACAGTGAATGTATATGTACAGTATGTGTATGTGTATGTTTGTACAGTGAATGTATATGTACATGTATGTGTATATGTATGTTTGTAAAGTGAATGTATATGTACAGTATGTTTATATGTAAAAATGTGAATGTGAATGTACAAACTTTGAGTGTGTAGGTATGCACTGTATTTGTGTATGTATGTAGGAGCGTAAGTACCTATGTGTGCGCGTATGTATGTATATATATATATATATATATATATATATATATATATATATATATATATATATATATATATATATATATATATATATATATATATATATATGTATGACTAATTGTGTGAACTCCTGACTAAAGGGGGCCCCAAAAAATAGGAACAGTAGCTTAATGGGGCCTAATGTGATTTTTTTTTTTTTTTTTCATGGGGCCCAGAATTCCTGGCAGGCTTATTTTATGCATGGTTAGCCTTTTCCTTACTAATCGTGCATACTCGTTAAGGTGTAAACATTTTGGAGTGAGCTTGTAGGGGTGGGCGTATCCACATAAATATTGATAGTGTTGATAATAGGTGGGTAGTGGAAAAAAATCGATACTAGCGTGATGGGCTCAATACTTTTGTTCCAGTTTCTCGTCTATACATCCAGAAAATTACTCCATTTTTGTCAGAGTTAATGCCCCGCAGTGTCTTCTCGAGTCTGTCAGTGCAAACATCGCAAATATCTCTCTGTTCCTCACCCCAGCACAATTTGACCATCCCGCTCAACTGCCTGACATTTATATTTATTGTGTGAATGCTCCAAAGCATTCACACATATGATTTTCTACACCAAAATTAATCGATTTATTATTCAAAAACTTCTTCTTCTCCAGATTTTGGCGTGCGATACCTTCCACATTTTTCATCCGATTCCAACTTCAAACTGTTCAGCCTATTCAGGAATCGCGAGCTTTCCCTTAACAGATTCCAAAAATTCCCAGATTTCCTAGAATTCCAGGTTTTCCGGGACATTTTTCCCTTTCAAAATGAATTGGCCATTTTTCAAACTTCCACCATTTCCACCAATTCAAACCGTTCCACCATTCTGGAAATTTAAACTACTCTTTTTCCAAGTTCAAAAAGATTCCAGGATTTTCCAGAAGTCCTGGTTTTCCAAATTCCACCCCTTTTTTCTGGCGACTACTCCTCCCACATTTTTCAACCCATTCCAACCGTTCTACTGTCAAAACATTCCTCGTATTTAGGATAAAAAAGCTAAGTTGATTTTTGAACTGGAAAAATTCCCGGTTTTCTCGAATTTCCAGGAATTCCGTAATACTATTTCTCAATTCAACATTTTACGACTTCAACATTTCGCCACCGATTTGAAAAATTTCAACACCAACCATTTCAACTCATTCAGACCATTCAAGTTTTTTACCATTAAAAAAAAAATTCCCGCTTTTTCCGAAATGTTTTGGAAATTCCCATTTAAATCAATGCTGACATTCTTCAAAGTTCCACAATTCCCACATTTTTCATCTGATTCAAGCTGTTCCAACTTCAAAATATTCAGCCTGTTCAGGAATTGTGTGCTCTACTTCAACAATTCTAAAAAAAAAACTTCCAGGATTTCAGTTCAACCTCAGCATTGGAGCATTCACACTCACTTCCTTCAGGAATTGCCTCATCTAGTTTTGTTACATTGTTGCTTTTTAGTTATTTTGCAACACCTTTCTTCTTACACAATTGTGGTTGGCAGAACATAATTGGGAAATTATTTAAAAACATGTATATACCATCAGATTGCTTTATACAACATTGTAATTGCATGTAATAGTTTTTTGTACCATGATAGTTAAACCAGGTAAAGGCAAATTAATAAGTTTATTTAATGATCCTGACATCTAAAAGGAAAGTATTGGCATCTGAAATACTAGCCCATTATTTACCTTTTTTCAGTGTAGTACCAAGTTGCTAAGTGATATTAACGGTGATAATAATAATCCCCAAACTATTATGTTATAATATTTGACAGTGTGAGAGTACAGATAGAGATTCATAAAACCAATGATGTGATCATAAACAGTAAACAAGTTGAGAGTTTTCCAAACTTCCAAGACTCGAATGACATTGAGCAACTAATGATATTTTCTTCTAAAAGATGGATGATGGAGAAAAAAATACGCACTGGTTGGCTGATAAACAATGTCGGATGGCATTTTAATTGAGCCTTAAATGATGACCGATGTTGTCATGACAAAATAGTGACAAGGTCGACGTATTATTGACAGTTTTAATTACTTGAAGAGCTTTATCGCTGACCTCTGCTGAGATGCGGGCGCTCATCACACCTGAGGTTACTCCAGGCCGAATGTAATGAAACCCCAAATTCGGCAATTCTTAAAAATCACAGGATAACTTAAGTTATGACCAATGTATGACCCTGTAACTACTTGGTATTAGTTTGATGTGTAGAACATGAACATGTGTAGTATAGGGCTGCAACTAACGATTAATTTGACAATCGATTAATCTGTTGATTATTACTTCGATTAATCGATTAATAGCCATATAAAAGAGACAAACTACATTTCTATCCGTTCCAGTATTTTATTGGAAAAAAACAGCATACTGGCACCATACTTATTTTGATTATTGTTTCTCAGCTGTTTGTACATGTTGCAGTTTATAAATAAAGGTTTATAAAAATAAAATAAAAATAAAAATTGCCTCCACGCATGCGCATAGCATAGATCCAACGAATCGATGACTAAATTAATCGCCAACTATTTTTATAATCAATTTTAATCAATTTAATCGATTAGTTGTTGCAGCCCTAGTGTAGTATCACCTAAAACTAATGTAAAGTATCAGGAAAATAAGTGCTTATTACATTTTAACAGAGTAGACTAATCATCCATCCATCCATTTTTTTACTGCTTGTCCCTCATAATTTTGACCATATAATCCAATGGGAAATGTCCCAATATGTCACTGCATACGTCAGCAGCCAAATTAGGAGCCTTTGCTTTCTTGCTTATGACTAAAAGAGAAGATGTCTAGTATGTCATTTAATGCCAAAATTGTTTGATTGCAAAAATGAACATGTGTTGACTCTATCATAGGATTTTCTGTTAAAATAAAGCCAATGACGACATTTTATTTTGGATTATTTCATTCTGAAATATATCAAAAAGTATCGAAATACATATTGATATCGGAATAACACTACATTGTATCCTCATTTACATTAAAGCAATCAAACATAGAAAGAAATACAGATCCGTAACAGGAAATGGTTAAAGTGCATCAATTTGCCTGAAATTCAATCCCTTTTTAAACTATAAACATTTTTTGAGCGCCTTGAACAATTTGACACTGAAAAAGTAAATGTTATGAAATCATTAAATAATAATGCCTTCAAATAGATCAGCAACATTAACTCAGAATCACAATATATCAAAAACAATTAGTGCTGTTGTTTAATCAAAATGAGGAAGTCAGGATAAATGGCTACAATAAAAATAGATCCTCCTAATTAATATGAATCAAGTTAAAATGCATAAGTCAGTCTATAAAGTCATATAGATTATCAGTACTTAAGAAAAGTGAAATAGCATACAATAGGTTCTTACTCAAAGGGGATTTATATTGCAAAATGAAAGATGTT
>NC_084737.1:77013047-77160547 GCF_033978785.1 Entelurus aequoreus
TATATGTATACAATATATGCACATACATACATATATATATATATATATATATATATATATATATATATATATATATATTTATATATATATATATATATACATACACACACACACATATGTATATATATATATATATATATATATATATATATATATATATATATATATATATATATATATATATATATATATATATATATATTAACTCCCCCTCTTCCTCTCACGCAAGATCCACCTAGTAATGTCCAAAATATCGGATCGTATTGGATAATTAACGTGTTGATTTGACACAACAGATATGTGAAATAAATTGTTGTCATCGGGTAATAATGTTGTTGTATCTTCTAATTCATTTCAGATTGTTTATGTCACCATGAATCCCCCGACTTGGCCAAAAAGACTCCAAAAAGGCTTCCACCATGTTATACAGTAACATTGTTGGCGGTGGGAATAAGATTTTCAAGTATACCGCACAGATGGCAGATAAATACCAATATTAGCAGTGTGAGCATGGCAGCTTGCTTTCTGACCGCAATGGGTTCCTGGCGTCCTATTTAAAGACCACATGTTCCATCAAACCGTTATTACCAATTTAAGTATAACATTAAGCCCCGACAGTACGGTTGTAAATCCCTTTAGTGCGGATTGTGACGTTCCCTGACTCGGAGACCAGGGTCACAGCGCATTGTGGCAGTCTAGGCTATCTCTGTGGGGCATACGGCACATGGATTTCCATGTAAAAAGCCATATTTGAAAAGGAACAATTGGAACCTTTAGTGTGGCAGGGAAGATCCCTATTCACATGTTTATAGAACGGCGGAGTTTACTTAAAGCTACTTTACATGCATAATATGAGTGTTGTTCAGTGACCCAACAGGCGACTTTCAAGTCATGGACCTACTGTACGTACTATGGTTCACAATCGTTATGAGAGAAAACACGTCATTTTTTTGGTGGTTTTTCTGGCAAAAAAACGCTTGGAAGATGCGGCGAATGGGAGTCACTGTTGTAGCCTCCAAAGCCCTCAAAACAACTTCAAAACCCTCCACAGAACTTTCCTCCAGAAAGTCTTATCTTTGTCCATGGGATGTCATGAAACAAAAATTTAGCTGTTTGGCCACAATACCCAGCAATATGTTTGGAGGAGAAAAGGTGAGGCCTTTAATCCCAGGAACACTATACCTACCGTCAAGCATAGTGGTGGTAGTATTATGCTCTGGGCCTGTTTTTCTGCCAATGGAACTGGTGCTTTACAGAAGGTAAATGGGACAATGAAGAAGGAGGATTACCTCCAAATTCTTCAAGACAACCTAAAATCATCAGCCCGGAGGTTGAGTCTTGGGCACAGTTGGGTGTTCCAACAGGAAAATGACCCCAAACACACGTCAAAAGTGGTAAAGGAGTGGCTAAATCAGGCTGAAATTTCCAAAGTCCTGACTTAAACGAGTGGACAATGCTGAAGAAACAATTCCATGTCAGAAAACCAACACATTTAGCTGAACTGCACCAATTTTGTCAAAAGGAGTGTCATAACGACGTGGACTAGGGGGTGTTTGTTTTCCCGAGATGCAAGTAAAGTCGGATGTGGACATGGCTTGGAGGTAAATACATGATTTTATTTTAACACTAACAAAAGGTACAAAACAAAAAGCGCGCTCAAGGCGAAGGTAAACTCGGCTAAGGAACAAAAACTACCACAAAGGCAAAACTATGGACAATAAACAAAAACTTACTTGGAACATGAAAAATAGAGAAAACTCACTTGGCATGGAACTATGGTAGCATGGGTAACATGGGTAGCAGAAGTCATAGAAGTTAATGTCGCCAGACAGACTGCCTGGCAACTGAAAGCTTAAATAATACCGACATGATTAGTGACAGGTGCGCGAGTGCAAAACGTGAGACAGGTGCGTGACATGAGGACAGGTGAAAACGAATGGGTTGTCATGGAAACAAAACAAACACGAGTGCACAAAGAGCCCAAAAACCAAACCGAACATAACCAAAACAAAACATGATCACACAGACATGACAAGGAGTGGTCAAAAATTCAACCAGAAGCTGGTGGATGGCTACCAAAAGCGCCTTATTGCAGTGACACTTGCCACGGGACATGTAAGCAAATATTAACATTGCTGTATGTATACTTTTGACCCAGCAAAATGGTCACATTTTCAGTAGACCCATAATAAATTCATAAAAGAACCAAACTTCATGAATGTTTTTTGTGACCAACAAGTATGTGCTCCAATCACTCTATCACAAAAAAATAAGAGTTGAAGAAATTATTGGAAACTCAAGACAGCCATGAAATGATGTTCTTTACAAGTGTGTGTAAACTTTTGACCACAACTGTATATATAATGTAGTAACAGTCATGTTCATAACAATATGTAACATGTTCAATATTTACCGTAATTTGGTCATTTTAATTATCGGGACTAATTCTTCGGCACATTTATTTCCGTTTCCGTAGTAGCGCACGTCTGACTTCTGGCAACGGCCCCTTCCGGATACAAACACGCGAGTGTGTTCTAATCCTGACAGATTGGGTAACAAACAACAAAGACGATTATTTTTGGACAAATGACGATTCACAACCTTATCTTTTTGAATCTGAATTCATGGAGGATGAACTACTGCTTCTAGAAGCGAGTACGAAGGAAGAAATGAGATGTCGGGGCAGGCGGAAGCCGAGAGAGTTACCGTAATTTCCGGACTATAAGCCGCACCTGACTATAAGCCGCACCAGCTAAATTTAGGGGAAAATACAGATTGCTACATATATAAGCCGCACCCGACTATAAGCCGCAGGGTTTTGATGTGTAATTAGCGTAGTATATAGGGGTTCCTGCTACCACGGAAGGGATTGTCGGGACAGAGATGACTGTTTGGGAACGCAAAGCGTCCCATTTATTAACAATAAATCTTTCAATCATTCAATCAAACTTTCACATCTTTGACATGGCGAACAGCATTCGTGCAGAGTACAAATAATACAACGGTGCAAAGTAATACAAAGTGCTCGCCTGTACGTTATCAAAATAACCAGCCTACCGGTATATGAAAAGTCAGTCTTTAATCATTGTGTCATCGTCTTCCTCCTGCGTACTAAAACCACCGAAATCCTCTTCGTCGGTGTCGGAGAAGAACAGGCCGTAAATAAGCCGCACCGTTGTATAAGCCGCAGGGACCAGAACGAGGGGGAAAAGTAGCGGCTTATAGTCCGGAAATTACGGTAGGTGAAATCGAACCAAAGCTGCAAAATGTGGAACTTGAAGCCAGGCTATTTTGACATAAATGGAGTGCTTGCCCATAATTAACTGGGGAAAAAAAAGCTGTCCATCGAGTGAGTCATTATATAGCGACCATGTTACACGCAGCACGCCATGCTTGTTATAAAAACTACAGTACATAAGCTGTCTGGCTAGCTGTGTACAAACAAAACATGAAATATTGGCTAATACTTTACAGATAATGTAATGTGATTGGCCATGTTTTTCAGTCAGTACAGATTGGTGTTTTATCGCAGAGTGTTGTGCATTACAAACTCAAACACGTTTCATGTTGAAGTAGCAGCGAGCTTATCTCTTGTCGTAGTTACCGTCTACGGCTAATACCGTAGCACGCCGATGTGTTAGTACGTGTAGTGGATTGTCCGAAGCTTTAACAGCAAACAAAAGTGAGTTTAGTACAAAAAGTTTATTTACCCATAGTCAAAAGTGCAAAGTCGGATTGAGCTGCCCATGCAGACAAACAAACGCCCTCCGGAGGACACAAGAATCAAGCAATCCCTCTCAGTAGGGATGTGCGTATCGATCCTGTGGTATCGATATATCGATACTCACACGCTACTCATTTGGCATCACTTTTCTGAAAAAAGTATCGATATAAACCAAAAAACGGCGTGTGGGGGGTGCAAGCATCACTTTCAGATGTTTTTGATGACTTACTTAACTTCCTATGTGCTGGGACACCCCTGTACCTGGCAGAGTATAGAGCTGGCCCAGTCACGTGACAGGAGACAGCGAATGAGCGTCGTCAACGTGCAACACACACACAGCCAGCCGACAGCGTTGTTACTTTTCCTGAACAGCAATCTGAGACTTCAGTAAAGTGTGACGTGTGACGACATATCTCGAGTACACCAAAAGGTGTGATGGTGTCAGACATTTTTGGAGATCATTTTTCCAAGTTCATTTTCTGAGGGAACTGTCTTTCGTATGCAGGTTTATAGTGATTATTAGTGATTCCCAGAGCCAAAAAAAAGTCTGCGGGCTATAGAGCGTTTTCTATTCGGGCTCCAGTACTCTGGAATGCCCTCCCGGTAACAGTTAGAGATGCTACCTCAGTAGAAGCATTTAAGTCCCATCTTAAAACTCATTTGTATAATCTAGCCTTTAAATAGACCCCCCCTTTTTAGACCAGTTGATCCGCTGTTTCTTTTCTTCTCTCCTCTTCTCCCCTGTCCCTTGCGAGGGGGAGTTCCATAGGTCCGGTGGCCATGGATGAAGTGCTGGCTGTCCAGAGCCGGGACCCCGGGTGGACCACTAGCCTGTGCATCGGTTGGGGACATCTCTGTGCTGCTGACCCGTCTCCGCTCGGGATGGTTTCCTGTTGGCCCCGCTGTGGACTGGACTCCCGCTGATGTGTTGGATCCACTGTGGACTGGACTTTCACAATGTTATGTCAGACCCACTCGACATCCGTTGCTTTCGGTCTCCCCTAGAGGGGGGGGGGTTACCCACATATGCGGTCCTCTCCAAGGTTTCTCATAGTCATTCACCGACGTCCCACTGGGGTGAGTTTTTCCTTGCCCGTATGTGGGCTCTGTACCGAGGATGTCGTTGTGGCTTGTACAGCCCTTTGAGACACTTGTGATTTAGGGCTATATAAATAAACATTGATTGATTGATTGATGATTATAGGACAAGGAAATCCTAGTTTATTGTGATAAGGAAATGATTGACTTTGCTTCAGAGAAGTGTTATAAGTTTGCTTCCACAAAGAGGTTTGAAACATAACATTGTTATGAATAATTGTTTTTTTAAGCTTTTTCTACCAAGACTTTTTTTTTGAGAAAGAAGAAAATGTGTATATTTTTGTTTATATTTAATTTATTTTTCATAGTTATGTTATTTATTTTCATTTTACTTTTATTAAATATTGACCATGATAAATGTGGTATAAATGGTCTGTATTTGTCTTGTGATTTGTGTTAAATAATAACAATAGTAATAATATCTTTGACTGACAAAAATTGCCAATAAGAAATGAATGGTATCGGTATCGGTATCGATGAAAATGCAAGAAAAAGTATCGGTATCGTATCGAATCCTAAAAGTGTGGTATCGCCCATCCCTACCTCTCAGCCCTTGTCACTTGGCCATTTTATCTGTTTCCCCATGCCCCAAGGTCCCGTTGTTTTCGACATTTTTGTTTTGCAACATCCTTGAATCCCTTAGTCATGCTTAGACAATCAAAACATTTTGTAGAATGGTCAGAGCGACTCCATATTCAACTTTGTCCTACATCTGGTCCTTCAATGGTATAGAATAGAAAAGAAATGAAACGAGCAGACATTCTTAATAGACACGAAATATAGTTCAAAAGTCAGAAATTCCACTAGAAAAAAGATTTATTCAGTGTTCGCTCTTACAATAACAATGTCGCTACAGCTTGGTTATTATACAGGTTATGGATTATAAATGAAGTATTGTTGACGGTTTTTGAATGCATTTTGTTCAAATAACTATGTATATATTATCACACAACTCTTATGCTTATTATAATGTATGCTCGGACAAAGCACACTAACGGCTTACATTTGTGCTGACTACTGACAGTATTCATGAGTCACTTCGACTCAGTGTATGCGCCCATTTAGTGTAGGGCTGAGTGCACAAACTGTAATCTCAGTTACTGAGAGCCTGACTAATTACGATAAGTATTTCCTCCCCCTAATCTACAGCGGCAGCAACCTTATCTGGAAATATAAGAAGTATATCTTTTTAATTGCATGGGTTTTAAATGTATTGAGTCAATCCAATCGGTCAAATCCAGGGCACAATGTGTTCGGGACATGTTTTTTTTTTTTTTTTTTTTTTTTTTTTTTTTTTTTTTATAATGTCCTGCCCAGCTTCTCGGGCAAATCATATAGCAGATGTAGATGCCCATATCGGCTGTTCAGATTTACTTTACAAAAGAGAAGTGTAGGATACTTCTCTTGTTGCCTTACTTGTATTTTGACTTTATTAAATGTATTTATATTATCATTTGGTGCAGCCGGGCCGGAGCAGGAGGGGATAGAAAGAGAGAAAAAGGAAGACAGAGGGGGGAATTGTGGGGACAAGAGGGGGATTAGACAGAGAGACAAAAACAACAACAGCAAACACAACAACAACAACAACAACAACAACAGAGCAACATCAGCAAATACGACATGTACAAATATGATGGTAAAAGTAATAGCAAATAAGCAGTTAGCGAAAATAAAAAAAAAATACAAAAATACAGAAATGACAATGAGCATTATTACACTAAAAATGGAGCAATATGAATACCAATAGAAATAGTGCTATTGATAATAAACAATACCAGTACTTTACCTTTATTATCAACAATACAATTGTTCAAATGCAACAATACATATACGTAATGATAACTTGAGATACGAAAGAATGCAGAAAAATGGAGGGGAAGAAAGAGAAGCAACCTTAACCTTGTAGATTGTTATAGTAACAATAGGTTAAGCTTTGTCAGTGTGCCATGTGTTATACCCAGTTTACCCTAGGGCAACAACGTTAATATATGTTTGATGAAACGTGATTATGTGCATGAGTGTATGTGTGCAGGGACATGTTTAATATCAATACATTTAAAAGCAGATGCAACATTTTTTTTTCCACCCATTTTTGCCGAATGTAAGAACTAAAAAAAAAAGAATCATAAAATATAAGTAGTGTTGTATGGAGTCCAATCGAATGTCTACAACTTAAATAGTTATCACGGTTAAGTTGGCATGTACGTATATCCCCAGAACAGCAAGGTGCCAAATGTACACTGTTTCTATATCAACATGTTCTACATTGAAGAGTAAAAGCAAATATGTGACCCGTGCTGGCAAAATGAGTCGGAATACGCACAGGCTAATTTTGACCTACAGGCAAATAAGTGAAAAAAATGTATCTTGGTTGAAATTGAGATTTTCACAAAAATGATTCCATAAAGCCACAATCTAGCGATCCCAATCATCGAAATAGCAAGAAAACATCTTAAATCACCTTTATTTGAAGGTTTTGTACGAGGTATGTCTTCAGAAATTAGTCCTTTGTGTTAAAATTCCTTGAGAAAATCCAGTGTTTGCAACGCTCACTCGCGGGGAATCCCCCTAGCCATATTTGGTATCATTGTGACGCCAAGTTTACCTACTTTCTAAAAATGAGCATGGAATTCCCGATGACGCCATTCTGAACCAATATAATTCGAGTTTTTAAACCTGTCCCGACGTAAACAAATCCGGCTTGTTGCTAAGCGGTCGCTGTGAGGCGTACCCTCATTGGTTGAATCACCCCGCGCGGTGCATGGTGGTATCATGGCAGCGCCCTGATGAAAAACAACACACGGTAATTCGAGCGGAATATTTGGTGAAAAAAGGTGATTTTCGAACATTTAATTATTATTTTTGTGGATAAGTTAGACTGTTTTACATTCCGTAATGGATTTAGAAGGTGGAGAGGCTACACAGGCGGTTGCAAGTGCGCTAAATTCACTGCAGTCGGCGAATCTTCTTAGTGCTGCTGGTCAGGAATATTACGGACAGCTGACCAGCTGACAAACTGACCAGTGAACAAAAAAACTGTGACATAACAGTGTTGAAATTTTTGTACATAACCGTTTTCAAAAGAGTTGAATATATATTTTTCCTTTAGACATGGGATTTGACTTTAATTGTACCAATTTTGGTGTTGCTACAAGGACTTTTAAAGGCCTACTGAAAGCCACTACTACCGACCACGCAGTCTGATAGTTTATATATCAATGATGAAATCTTAACATTGCAACACATGCCAATACGGCCGGGTTAACTTATAAAGTGACATTTTAAAATTCCCGGGAAATATCCGGCTGAAACATCGCGGTATGATGACGTATGCGCGTGACGAAGTCCGAGTAACGGAAGTTATGGTACCCCGTAGAATCCTATACAAAAAGCTCTGTTTTCATTTCATAATTCCCCAGTATTCTGGACATCTTTTGCAATTTTTTCAATGAACAATGAAGGCTGCAAAGAAGACAGTTGTAGGTGGGATCAGTGTATTAGCAGCGGACTACAGCAACACAACCAGTAGGACTTTGTTGGAGCGCTAGCCGCGCTAGCCGCGCTAGCCGCGCTAGCCGCCGACTTCACCTTGACTTCCTACGTCTCCGGGCCGCCAAACGCATCGGGTGAAGTCCTTCGTCCTTCTGCCGATCGCTGGAACGCCGGTGAGCACGGGTGTTGATGAGCAAATGAGGGCTGGCTGGCGTAGGTGGAGAGCTAATGTTTTTAGCATAGCTCTGTGCAGTCCTGTTGCTAAGTTAGCTTCAATGGCGTCGTTAGCACAGCATTGTTAACCTTCGCCAGCCTGGAAAGCATTAACCGTGTATTTACATGTCCACGGTTTAATAGTGTTGTTGATTTTCTATCTATACTTCCATTCAGGGGTTTATTTCTTTTGTTTCTATATGCAGTTAAAGCAAGATGCTATCACGTTAGCTCGTAGCTAAAGCATTTCGCCGATGTATTGTCGTGGAGATAAAAGGCACTGAATGTCCATTTCGCGTTCTCGACTCTCATTTTCAAGAGGATATAGTTTTCGAGGTGGTTTAAAATACAAATCTGTGATCTACAATAAAAAAAGGAGAGTGTGGAATCCAATGAGCCAGCTTGTACCTAAGTTAAGGTCAGAGCGAAAAAAGATACGTCCATCGCTGCCTCTCAAGTCCTTCACTGTAACGTTCCTCATCTACGAATCTTTCATCCTCGCTCAAATTAATGGGGTAATCATCACTTTCTCGGTCCGAATCTCTCTCGCTCCATTGTAAACAACGGGGAATTGTGAGGAATACTAGCTCCTGTGACGTCACGCTACTTCCGGTACAGGCAAGGCTTTTTTTTATCAGCGAGCAAAAGTTGCGAACTTTATCGTCGATTTTCTCTACTAAATCCTTTCAGCAAAAATATGGCAATATCGCGAAATGATCAAGTATGACACATAGAATGGATCTGCTATTCCCGTTTAAATTTAAAAAAAATCATTTCAGTAGGCCTTTAAGGTATGGTTGCTATGGAGTTTTGTTTTGGAACATTCTGTTCTGGAACAGTAAACTTTAAGCTGGTTTTTCTCAAAACGGACCCTCAAACTTGGTCGACTTCAATCGGATGTCACTCGGTCATTTTCTGTCCGATTCCAACAAACCATTGATCATTTTGAAGGTCTTTAGATGGAGAATGTGTAAATAACAATAACTCAGTTTTTAAAATTAAAAATGAAGAAAGACAAAAGAAAAAAAAAACAGCCTGCATGGCAGCTTTGTGTCAACATTGCAACTTTTTCTCGTTAGATTTCAACTCATTCCACTTTTTTAATGTTCTTTTTTATTTTTTGCAATAGCATTTCCAGAGTGTGTGGCGGGCCGGTAAACAATTAGCTGCGGGCCGCAAATGGCCCCCGGGCCGCACTTTGGACACCCCTGGTCATGAGTTTTGGGTTATGAGTGAAAGGACAAGATCACGGGTACAAGGACAAGTTGGGAAGACTATGTCTCCCGGCTGGCCTGGGAACGCCTCGGGATCCCCCGGGAGGACCTGGACGAAATGGCTGGGGAGAGGAAAGTTTGGGCTTCCCTGCTTAGGCTGCTGCCCCCGCGACCCGACCTCGGATAAGCGGAAGAAGATGGATGGATGGATGGATGGATAGTTTACAGCATCGTAAGTGCAATGCATCTATTGTTTATTGACAATCCCCACTAGCCGACGCACAAACGCCAGTCTAGTCTCCCTGGGGTCCTTTTCAAAAGTTCAAAGTAAAATAATAATACACAGATCCAGTTACAAAACATACACAAATCCAATTACAAATACAAGAAAGGAAAAAGGAAAAGAAAAATAAAATTCTCAAGATACTTCTACAGACACACGTACGTGACTGCAAGACATTTTTTGATCAACAGCCATACAGGTCACACTGAGGGTGTCCGTATAAACAACTTTAGCACTGTTACAAATATGCGCCACACTGTGAACCCACACCAAACAAGAATGACAAACACATTTCGGGAGAACATCCGCACCGTAACACAACATAAACACAACAGAACAAATACTAGGGCTGCGAATCTTTGGGTGTCCCACGATTCGATTCAAAATCAATTTTGTTTCAATTCAACACGATTCTCGATTCAAAAATGATAGTTTCCCGATTCAAAAGAATTCTCTATTCATTCAATGCATAGGATTTCAGCAGGATCTACCCCAGTCTGCTGACATGCAAGCAGAGTAGTAGATTTTTGTAAAAAGCTTTTATAATTGTAAAGGACAATGTTTTATCAACATTGTAATAATGTACATTTGTTTTAACTATTAAATGAACCAAAAATATGACTTATTTTATCTTTGTGAAAATATTGGACACAGTGTGTTGTCAAGCTTATGAGATGCGATGCAAGTGTAAGCCACTGTGACACTATTGTTATTTATTTATTTTTTTATAAATGTCTAATGATAATGTCAATGAGGGATTTTTAATCACTGCTATGTTGAAATTGTAACTAATATTGATACTGTTGTTGATAATATTCATTTTTGTTTCACTACTTTTGGTTTGTCCTGTGTCGTGTTTGTGTCTCCTCTCCATTGCTCTGTTTATTGCAGTTCTAAGTGTTGCTGGGTCGGGTTTGCTTTTGGAATTGGATTGCATTGTTGTGGTATTGCTGTGTATTGTTTTGTTGGATTGATTAATAAAAAATAAAAATTAAAAACAATTAAAAACAAAAAAAAACAAATAATAAAACAAATTCAAATCGATTTTTTCCCACACCCCTAACAAATACCTATAATCCCTTGCAGCCCTAACTCTTCCGGGCTACCATATACACCCCCCGCTTTCCAGTGGTTAGCTCCGGTTGTTATGAAGCTGGCTGTGGCGCGTTCTTTCTGACGTCACTTCCTGTGCGGGGCGCGGTCTTTCTGACTTCACTTCCTCTCCGAACTCAGTTTGTAAACGATCAATGGGTCCATACAAAGCTAAGAGCCGGAGATTCAAGAAATACACGGCGCACTTACCTGTGTAAAACATTATCCAAGGAGGGTTACCTTAAACGCTGGTTTAGTGTGGCTGACACAATGCTTAGTCTAAATAATTATTCGTTTAAGGCAGGGGTGGGCAATTAATTTTTACCGGGGGCCGCATGAGCAACCCGAGCACTGCTGGAGGGCCACATCGACAATATTTCAATTAAATGTTGCTCAATATTATTTTTTATGTATACTGTAAGATAAATAATAATAATAATAATAATAATATTAATTAATAATAATAGTAATACTTCAACATAGTGTGTGTAACAGCATTCCATGACTAATATAAATAAACATTAATAATAAATGACAGTAAAATAAGCACACGTATGACTGAGGAGTCATAGTGTAACTTTGTGTGGTGTTTGAGTTGTCCGACTTTTTGTGTGGCCATAAACGCACCAGTGGTTTAGTGGTATGCGTGTTGGTGACAGATGACAAGTTGGTTTTGGCCTGGTTTGTACGGCAGAAAATGACTAGTTTTTCGAGATAGAAGTGTTTTACTCATGTTTTTGGTGTGGTTATGTCCGAATATAAACAGTTTTGCTCAATAAAGTGATCGATATAATTCCTGTCCTCGAAGCATCTCGATAGACGTTACAATAATTGAACGGTGTTCAATTGAACGGTGTTGACGAACACCGTTAGGGCCGCTTGTTGTCACTGTCACTCAAAGTTGCATTGCAAAATTACATAGAATAAATATGTTTATTTTGTTTAGAATTCAGATGGGATTTGATTTGGTGCGCGGCATATATTTGCTGCGCGCAGCGGACGTTTGAGCAGTGCGCAATTGCAGTGGTAGAGCAGTGGTACCCAACCACCGGTACCGGTCCGCGGACCGATTGGTACAAGGCCGCACAAGAAATTAAAAAAAAAAAAACGTTTTTTTTTTTTTATGAAATCAACATAAAAAAAACTATATATACATTATATATCAATATAGATCAATACAGTCTGCAGGGATACAGTCCGTAAGCACACATGATTGTATTTATTTATGTTAAAAAAAAAAATATATATATATATATATATATATATATATATTTTTTTAAATACACCCCCCCACCGGTCCGTGGGACAAATTTTCAAGCGTTGACCGGTCCGCAGCTACAAAAAGGTTGGGGACCACTGCCTTAGAGGGAACGTTGCTTGGCAGTCCATGTCTTGTTGAAAACACGCCATTCGTCATCAACTTTTCTCTTTTTAGCGTCTCGGGTGTAAACCGTGCATCACTTGTCGCTGCATGAGCACCTTCACTCGCAGGTTACACACGGACACACGCCCATAAATAACACTTTTCAAAATAAAAGCAGCACAGTTGTATTGCGCGCACGACATAGATGTTTTTTTCAACTTTATTTTGTAATTTGTGATTGCAGCTGTTCACATTCACTCACAATCACGCACACGCATACGTCCACACGGAAGTAATACAAATAACGATTTTCAAAACAAAAGCAGCACCGTTGTATTGCACACTCGACATATACTTTTTAAAATGTATTTTGTAATTTATAATTGGCGTCACGCGGGCCGGACAGGGACGCACAAAGGGCCGGATGCGGCCCGCGGGCCGCAGAATGCCCAGGTCTGGTTTAAGGGGTTATCCGGCTTAATGTAGACAGGGCCTTTGACCAGTGTTTTTCAACCTTTTCTGAGCCAAGGCACATTTTATTCATTGAAAAAATCTCGAGGCACACAACCAGCAGAAATCATTGAAAAATTAAACTCCGCAATTAAAAAGTCGTTATCGCAATTGTTGGATATAAATTCAAACCATAACCAACCATGCATCACTATAGATCTTGTCTCAAGGTAGGTGTACTGTCACGACCTGTCACATCACGCCGTGACTTATTTTGTGTTTTCCTGTGTGTAGTGTTATAGTTCATGTCTTGCGCTCCTATTTTGGTGGTATTTTCCTGTAGCAGTTTCATGTCTTCCTTGAACGCTATTCCCCGCGTTTGTTTTCACAATCAAGACCATTTAAGTTGTGCGGACGCTATCCTTCTTTGTGGGGACATTGATGATTGTCATGTCATGTACGGATGCCCTTTGTGGACGCCGTCTGCTCTACATGCTGTAAGTCTTTGCTGTCGTCCAGCATTCTGTTTTTGTTCACTTTGCAGCCAGTTCAGTTTTAGTTTCGTTTTGCATAGCCATCCTTAAGCTTCAATGCCTTTTCTTAGCGGCATTCGCCTTTTGTTTATTTTCCGTTTAAGCGTTTTGTATTTTTACCTGCACACTGCCTCCCGCTGTCGTCTGCATATTGGGATCACGACAAACATCTACAAAGCAATTAGCTACCTGCTGCCAACTACTGATTTGGAAGAGTATTACATGGTTACTCTGCCGAGTTTTAGACAGCACGGACACTCAACAACGGCACATTTGCGGATTATAACTACTGATTTGCAAACATATATTTTCAACCCAATTAGGTGAAATGACATCATCTCCCACGGCAGAGCAGACTGTATTTCACAGTGGTTGAAAAACACTGCCTTAGACAATGTGTTTTACTATGTAAAGCACTTTGAGTCACTAGAGAAAAACACTACATAAATATACCGGACTATAAGTCGCAGTTTTTTTCATAGTTTGGCCGGGGGTGCGACTTATACTCAGGAGCGACTTATGTGCGAAATTATTAACACATTACCGTAAAATATCAAATATTATTATTTAGCTCATTCACGTAAGAGACTAGACGTTTAAGATTTCATGGGATTTAGCGATTAGGAGTGACAGATTGTTTGGTAAACGTATAGCATGTTCTATATGTTATAGTTATTTGAATGCCTCTTACCATAATATGTTACGTTAACATACCAGGCACGTTCTCAGTTGGTTATTTATGCCTCTTATAATGTACACTTATTCAGCCTGTTGTTCACTATTCTTTATTTATTTTAAATTGATTTTCAAATGTCTATTCTTGGTGTTGTCACACCGTGGTGAGGGATGTCTTGTCTTGGTTTTTTCTGTCTTGTGATTTGCATGTTTTAGTTTGAAAAGTAACTCTCCTCTCGTTTCAGGTCACTTGCCCTTCCTTCTGTGTCATCAGTCTGGCGTCATCCCCGTTCCCTGATTGTTTCCACCTGTTCCCTATTACCCTCATGTGTCTTATAAGCCCACTCCTCCGTTTGTTCTGTGCCAGATTGTCTCGTTCATTCGTACTTTCCAGCGTCTATGTCCATGTCCATGCCTTGCCTTGTCTCCAGTCTATGTCCCATGTTCTTGAATCCCTTCGTGGCTATTTTGAGTTTTCCTTTTTCCTCCTCAGCAGAGTGATTTTTTGTTATTGACTTTATTCAGCCGAAGTGGTAAGTTATTAGTTCATTTCCTCAATTTTTGAGTGACTATTTTTGTTCAACTTTATTAAGTAAGATAGTGTAGAATTTTTCATATCTGTTGTTTATTCCTCCCATTGGAGCGTTTTTTTTGTTTATACATTTTATAGCATTTACTGCGCCTATTATTAGTTTGTCTTTGGTTTTATGTTTTCCTCCGTTCGGAGTGATTTTCAGTTGTTCCTATTTTTTGGAACCTTTTTTCATCGAGTAGTTTTTTGGTTAATTATAGTATTGTATTCCTTGACTTTGGAGGTGAAAGGAAGCTGCCAAAATAAAAGCCTGTCAAGTTCCCTACTCTGCATCTGAGTCCAATCCTTTTTACCAAGCCGTGACAGGTGTTGGGTTTTATCAAATACATTTCCCCCAAAAATGCAAATTATACTCCAGTGCGACTTATATATGTTTTTTTTTCCCTTTTTTATTATGCATTTTCAGCAGGTGCGACTTATACGCCGAAAAATACGGTACTTCACTTCCCTTCATGTTAGACAGAGAGAAAAAAAACAAAGTCTAGTCTTCTTGTCTCTTAATAATTGTGAACGATAGGCAAAATTCCCCCCAAAAAAGTGCAGTTTCACTTCAAGCCAGAAATAAAGCAGGTAACATACAGTAATTACTCTCTGCACTTATAAATCAAACTGTGTATGTTGGAGTTCAGCTAGGCCTTGTTGAAATTATGATTTTTTTAACTGATGCTTTGACAGGACACAATCAAAGCAACATAGGTAATAACATTTGTATGTGATTTGAAAGAAAACAATATTTTGCACAGTCTGTGGTTACTTACCGACATTAAGAACAATGTTTAACTCCAAACTAAAAATAAGTGACGCCACATTATGTAAGATGGGACACCGCTCAAGCTTTTTATTCGGATTATGCCACTAGGCCCAAATACCAAGTAGCAGTAGGCAGGAGGGGGTGTTCACCAAGCTCGACTCTTCCCACTCCTTTGTGCCAGTTTAAGCCGTACTATATTCAGTAAATCTACTTCCAACTTCTGCGGCTTCATACAAATGCCACTGTCAGCATGCGGGGGCGGGGGGTTGGGATTTGGCCTTGACGGACGTCCCACGGGGAATGATCTTCGTGCTTTCAGATCAAGACTTCAGGACAGAAATGTGATTTGTTATTCAGGAAAAAAAACGCATTTGGTATATACTGTAAACATATCCCACCCACAGAATCATATGAAGTAGGGCTGCAGCTATCGATTAGTTTAGTAAAGAAGTAATGCATCAATTAATCGTACATTGCGGAAAATAATTAAAATAAACGCATTTTTCTATTGACATTTAGTCTGCTTAGATATTCAGATAACATTGAAATTTGAATTTTACTATGGGAGCATCACTATTTATCACTATATATATATATTTTAAAAAAAGCCTGTTTAGCCTAAAACCATGTACGAACCCCGTTTCCATATGCGTTGGGAAATTGTGTTAGATGTAAATATAAACGGAATACAATGATTTGCAAATCATTTTCAACCCATATTCAGTTGAATGCACTACAAAGACAACATATTTGATGTTCAAACTCATAAACTTTATTTTTTTTTGCAAATAATAATTAACTTAGAATTTCATGGCTGTAACACGTGCCAAAGTAGTTGGGCAAGGTCATGTTCACCACTGTGTTACATGGCCTTTCCTTTTAACAACACTCAGTAAACGTTTGGGAACTGAGGATAGGAGGAACATTTTTGAAGCTTCTCAGGTGGAATTCTTTCCCATTCTTGCTTGATGTACAGCTTAAGTTGTTCAACAGTCCGGGGGTCTCCGTTGTGCTATTTTAGGCTTCATAATGCGCCACACATTTTCAATGGGAGACAGGTCTGGACTACAGGCAGGCCAGTCTAGTACCCGCACTCTTTTACTATGAAGCCACGTTGATGTAACACGTGGCTTGGCATTGTCTTGCTGAAATAAGCAGGGGCGTCCATGGTAACGTTGCTTGGATGGCAACATATGTTGCTCCAAAACCTGTATGTACCTTTCAGCATTAATGGCGCCTTCACAGATGTGTAAGTTACCCATGTCTTGGGCACTAATACACCCCCATACCATCACAGATGCTGGCTTTTCAACTTTGCGCCTATAACAATCCGGATGGTTCTTTTCCTCTTTGGTCCGGAGGACACGACGTCCACAGTTTCCAAAAACAATTTGAAATGTGGACTCGTCAGACCACATAACACTTTTCCACTTTGTATCAGTCCATCTTAGATGAGCTCAGGCCCAGCGAAGCCGACAGCGTTTCTGGGTGTTGTTGATAAACGGTTTTAGAGAGTTTTAGCTTGCACTTACAGATGTAGCGACCAACTGTAGTTACTGACAGTGGGTTTCTGAAGTGTTCCTAAGCCCATGTGGCGATATCCTTTACACACTGATGTCGCTTGTTGACGCAGTACAGCCTGAGGGATCGAAGGTCACGGGCTTAGCTGCTTACGTGCAGTGATTTCTCCAGATTCTCTGAACCCTTTGATGATATTACGGAGCGTAGATGGGGAAATCCCTAAATTCCTTGCAATAGCTGGTTGAGAAAGGTTTTTCTTAAACTGTTCAACAATTTGCTCACGCATTTGTTGACAAAGTGGTGACCCTCGCCCCATCTTTGTTTGTGAATGACTTAGCACTTCATGGAATTTACTTTTATACCCAATCATGGCACCCACCTGTTCCCAATGTGCCTGTTCACCTGTGGGATGTTCCAAATAAGTGTTTGATGAGCATTCCTCAACTTTATCAGTATTTATTGCCACCTTTCCCAACTTCTTTGTCACGTGTTGCTGGCATCAAATTCTAAAGTTAATGATTATTTGCAAAAAAAAAAAGTTTATCAGTTTGAACATCAAATATGTTGTCTTTGTAGTGCATTCAACTGAATATGGGTTGAAAATGATTTGCAAATCATTGTATTCCGTTTATATTTACATCTAACACAATTTCCCAACTCACATGGAAACGGGGTTTGTACACTCGTGTCTTGGGGTGTTTGCGTTTGTTATGACCACCGTAGATATCCGCCATTTTTGTTTTGATGATGCCACAGACGGGAAAATAGGCTTTACTACTACATACCTACTCAGTGGCCTAGTGGTTAGAGTGTCCGCACTGAGATCGGTAGGTTGTGAGTTCAAACCCCGGCCGAGTCATACCAAAGACTATAAAAATGGGACCCATTACCTCCCTGCTTGACACTCAGCATCAAGGGTTGGAATTGGGGGTTAAATCATCACAATGTTTCCCGGGCGCGGTGCCACTGCTGCTCACTGCTCCCCTCACCCCCCAGGGGGTGAACAAGGGGATGGGTCAAATGCAGAGGACAAATTTCACCACACCTAGTGTCTGTGTGACAATCATTGGTACTTTAATCTTTAACTTTAACTACTAACATCTTTATTATTAAAAGTGCTAAACTTCATGTAAAGTTTACTGTTCTTAAATCCAATTGTTTTTCTTTTTCTGGTATCGATAAAACCAATCAATTCTCTTTTAAAACGATCTTGGATCAATACTTATCTCTTGGAGAGCAAACTTACCGAGCACAAATCAATATACTTGAAATTTAAGAATAAAAATGTATCGATCAATCGTTACAACCGTATTTGTATTGTATTGATCTAATGAAAACCACCATACTCTTTTCTAATAACTGACCTTTTTGTCAAGTTTTAAGAGCTTTTGAATTAAACATTGTCAATTTTAAGGGGTTTAAGTGGTGGAATATCCTCAATGTGGGATAATTAAAAGCCTACTGAAAGCCACTACTACCGACCACGCAGTCTGATAGTTTATATATCAATGATGAAATCTTAACATTGCAACACATGCCAATACGGCCGGGTTAACTTATAAAGTGACATTTTAAATTTCCCGCTAAACTTCCGGTTGAAAACGTCTATGTATGATGACGTATGCGCGTGACGTCACTAGTTACACGGAAGTATTGGTACACCATTGAATCAAATACAAAAAAGCTCTGTTTTCATCGCAACATTCCACAGTATTCTGGACATCTGTGTTGGTGAATCTTTTGCAATTTGTTTAATGAACAATGAAGACTGCAAAGAAGAAAGTTGTAGGTGGGATCAGTGTATTAGCGGCTGGCTGTAGCAACACAACCAGGAGGACTTTGATTTGGATAGCAGACGCGCTAGCCGACGCTAGCCGCCGACCGCACGGATGATTGGGTGAAGTCCCTCGTTCTTCCGTCGATCGCTGGAACGCAGGTGACCACGGGTGTTGATGAGCAGATGAGGGCTGGCTGGCGTAGGTGGAGCGCTAATGTTTTTATCATAGCTCTGTGAGGTCCCGTTGCTAAGTTAGCTTCAATGGCATCGTTAGCAACAGCATTGCTAACCTTCGCCAAGCTGGAAAGCATTAACCGTGTATTTACAGGTCCAGGGTTTATTGGATTGTTGATTTTCTGTCTATCCTTCCAGTCAGGGGTTTATTTATTTTGTTTCTATCTGCATTTGAGCCCGATGCTATCACGTTAGCTCCGTAGCTAAAGTGTTTCGCCGATGTATTGTCGTGGAGATAAAAGTCACCGTGAATGTCCATTTTGCGTTCTCGACTCTCATTTTCAAGAGGATATAGTATCCGAGGTGGTTTAAAATACAAATCCGTGATCCACAATAGAAAAAGGAGAGAGTGTGGAATCCAATGAGCCAGCTTGTACCTAAGTTACGGTCAGAGCGAAAAAAGATACGTCCTGCACTGCACTCTAGTCCTTCACTCTCACGTTCCTCATCCACAAACATTTCATCCTAGCTCAAATTAATGGGGTAATCGTCGCTTTCTCGGTCCGAATCGCTCTCGCTGCATTGTAAACAATAGGAAAATGTGAGCAGCCCTTCCTCCTGTGACGTCACGCTACTTCCGGTACAGGCAAGGCGACCAAAAGTTGCAAACTTTATCGTCGTTGTTCTCTACTAAATCCTTTCAGCAAAAATATGGCAATATCGCGAAATGATCAAGTATGACACATAGAATGGATCTGCTATCCCCGTTTAAATTTAAAAAAATCATTTCAGTAGGCCTTTACGGTCTATCTCTACCCTTTTGCCCGAGGCATCTTAAAGAAGACAGGCAATGTCCGCTAAATCAAGCCCCAAAAATGGCCCAAATTCCGAGCGAGGAAGGTTCCGATGTTAAGAAATTCTTTGACCAAGGTGCCAGCGGTGGCCCGATAAGCTAAGATTGAAAGTGCACAGTGAATGAGGCCACGCTTATATGCTATTTACAGGCCCATTCCAAATATTATACAGTGCCTTTTTGTTTAAGAATTCAGTCAATGTCAAGACTGGAACAAAATATTGAGGTAGAGAGTAGGGATGTGCGTATCGATCCTGTGGTATCGATATATCGATACTCACACGCTACTCATTTGGCGTCACTTTTCTGAAAAAAGTATCGATATAAACCAAAAAACGGCGTGTGGGCGGTGCAAGCATCACTTTCAGATGTTTTTGATGACTTACTTAACTTCCTATGTGCTGGGACATCCCTGTACCTGGCAGAGTATAGAGCTGGCCCAGTCACGTGACAGGAGACAGCGAATGAGCGTCGTCAACGTGCAACACACACACAGCCAGCCGACTGCGATACAGCCAGGCATATCCAGTGTTGTCCAATTGTTGACTTAAAAGAGGCATTTTTTTTTTTTTTTTTTTAGTAATGTTTACTGAATATTTTTGTTTAAATGATTATCCTAAATTCAAATAATTTCCACACAGGGGAATTTACTGTTAGTTGAAAATTGCTTGAGTATTTAAAACAAGATAAGAAAGAGATACAATTTGGAGATTCTTCATCTTTGCATTATATATATTATTTGAATATATGATTGAATGTGATTTTGGTTTTAATCTGTAACATGATTTCTTACATTTCGAAAACATTAGCCTATTTCATATTTCATTAATTGCTAATTATATCACAAACTTTAAAAAATAACTGCAGCTTCTTGCAATTCGGATTTGACTGTTAATTGGAAAGCCCTAATATTTAATTATTATTATATATAATATATAGTTATTATTATATATAATATTTAATTTATTTTTCATATTTATGTTATTTATTTTAATTTTACTTTTATTATATATTGACCTTAATAAATGTGGTATAAATGGTCTGTATTTTGTCTTGTGATTTTTCTTAAATAATAACAATAGTAATAATATTTTTGACTGACAAAAAATTGCCAATAAGAAATTATTGGTATCGGTATCGAGGAAAATGCAAGAAAAAGCATCGGTATCGTATCGAATCCTAAAAGTGTGGTATCGCCCTGCCCTAGTAGAGAGTAACAACTCTGCAACTACAAAAAAAAAGGGTATTTTGGGGCTGATACCTCGTTTTTACTATACATGTATGTATTGTCTGAAATATGAATAATGCCAGATTGTGTGGGACTCATTCTCTGTGACCCCATAAACAATTATCTCTGCAGCTGATTAGATATGGCACCTAGTCATTGTACTGTATCCTTGGCCCACTTCTTGCGACAGTATCACATCGCGATCACTCGTGTGCACTTGTGTGGGTCTTAATTAGAACTTCTCAGAGAGCTTGAAAAAGTGGTGCCTCACTAGGTGGTCTTTCAACCTGGGGAGAGTGGAAAAAGACATGCCTTTTCTAATCCCATTGCCTTTGCATCCCCATGCTGCCGTCAATAGAGCTGTTATCAGCATGGTCTTGACAGCCCTTGCCACGGAGTGCACAACATATTCTAACCCACACAGCCTTTGAAAGGTCCTCTGTTGAAGGTGACTCTGGGAAAAAGGCAGATTATTTTTTGCGAGACAGGATTTAGACTGAAAAAGTGTTTTGCATCTCGATGGGGACTTTTTCTTGTTAGGTCTAGTATCAATGTGTGAAGGTTGCGATGATGACTGAATTATATAAGGCGTTAAAGGCCTACTGAAATGAATTGTTTTTATTTAAACGGGAATAGCAGATCCATTCTATGTGTCATACTTGATCATTTCGCGATATTGCCATATTTTTGCTGAAAGGATTTAGTAGAGAAAATCGACGATAAAGTTCGCAACTTTTTCTCGCTGATAAAAAAGCCTTGCCTGTACCGGAAGTAGCGTGACGTCACAGGAGGTAATATTCCTCACAATTTTCCTTTGTTTACAATGGAGCGAGAGAGATTCGGAGCGACAAAGCGACGATTACCCCATTAATTTGAGCGAGGATGAAAGATTTGTGGATGAGGAACGTTAGAGTGAAGAACTAGAGGCAGTGCAGGAAGTATCTTTTTTCTCTCTGACCGTAACTTAGGTACAAGCTGGCTCATTGGATTCCACACTCTCTCCTTTTTCTATTGTGGATCACGGATTTGTATTTTAAACCACCTCGGATACTATATCCTCTTGAAAATGAGAGTCGAGCATGCGAAATGGACATTCACAGTGACTTTTATCCCCACGACAATACATCGGTGACACATTTAGCTACTGAGCTAACGTGATAGCATAGTTCTCAAATGCAGATAGAAACAAAATGCATAAATCCCTGACTGGAAGGATAAACAGAAGATCAACAATACTATTAAACCATGGACATGTAACTACACGGTTAATAATTCTCAGCCTGGTAAAGCTTAACAATGCTGTTGCTAACGACGCTAAGGCTAACTTAGCAAATTAGCAACCGGACCTCACAGAGCTATGATAAAAACATTAGCGCTCCACCTACGCCAGCCAGCCCTCATCTGCTCCTCAACAGCCGTGCTCACCTGCGTTCCAGCGATCGACGGCGCGACGAAGGACTTCATCCGTGGGTTTGGCGGCTAGGCGTCTGCTATCCAAGTAAGTAGTCCTTGTTGTGTTGCTGCAGCCAGCCGCTAATACACCGATCCCCCCTACAACGTTGTTCTTTGCAGCCTCCATTGTTCATTAAACAAATTGCCAAAGATTCACCAACACAGATGTCCAGAATACTGTGGAATTATGAAATGAAAACAGAGCTTTTTCTACGGGCTCCGAATACTTCCCTTGCCCTCGTGACGTCACACGCATACGTCAGCATAATAAAACGTTTTTAACCGGAAGTGTGGCGGGAAATTTAAAATTACACTTTACACGTATTGGCATGTGTTGCAATGTTAAGATTTCATCATTGATATATAAACTATCAGACTGCGTGATCGGTAGTAGTGGCTTTCAGTAGGCCTTTAATGTGTGATTTTTGGTTTGGACATTACAATATGAGGTATTACTCTAACAATAAAACATTGACTATTTAGAGCAGGGGTGTCCAAAGTGCGGCCCGCAGCTAATTGTTTACCGGCCCGCCACACATTCTGCAAAAATTGCAAAATTGATAGTATTGCTAAAATAAAATAAAAACATTTAAAAAAAGTGGAATGAGGTGAGATCTAACGAGAAAAAGTTGCAATGTTGACACAAAGCTGCCATGCAGGCTGTTTTTTCTTTCTTTTGTCTTTCTTTATTTTTCTTTTTTTTGCCATAGCTCCAAAAAAAAGACAAAAAAATCTATGTTATAATGAATTATTGACCTATTCAAGGCTCCAATTACTTCAAAAATGTCACTTTAAAATGTTTTTTTTGTGGAAAAAATATTGCATATATTGTGTGCAATATCAAAGATTTCTTTGACAACAGAGCATAAAAACAAACAAAATAATAGTTCATACGTAAAATCGACAGATATATCTGAAGTTGATCTCGTAAGTTAAGTATTGAAAGTAAAAAAATATATAATAAAAATGTATCACTTTATGAGTGGGGAACCTTTTGGATCCCAAATATATTTAGTGGGATTTTATTAACATTTATAAGAATTTAAATCAATGGTGTCCTGCATTATTGATCTTTTAGAGCTCTAATTACTAAACACTGCATATTTCCAGTTTTGCTATAAAAAACAAAGTTGTCTTTTAAGTAAAGTCATAAAACCTTTTTTTTTTTTGTTTTTTTACTTCTTATCAACCTGAAGTTGATATAGAGATTTACTGTAAGCGTTAAATAGAAAATAATAATAATAATTTGACTTATTTTTAACGTTTTAATGACTGAGACCCTTTATGGTCCCCGGGAGCCCTAAAGGTTAAAAAAAAAAATCCATATATTTTGTTATGGTTTAAAAATGAAAAATATCAAAATGGCCCCCGCATGCTTACATTTTTCAGTGTGCTTTGGACACCCCTGATTTAGAGTATTTGAAAGTTCGACTCCTACCTTGTTTACTTCCCTGACAACCTCCTTAGCGTTTTGTAATCTGGAAAACATAAGGAAGTGTGGAACGAAAGTGTTCGGTATATTTCCCATCATGCTTTGTAGTGGATTTAGAGGGGTGTAATGTCGAATTGTGTATGGTGAAATTTTTTTTTTGGCTTTTTTTGCATTACATGGACAAAGATAAGACCTTCTTGAGGAAAGTTCTGTGGTCAGATGAAACACAAATTGAGCTGTTTGGCCACAATACCCAGCAATATGTTTGGAGGAGAAAAGGTGAGGCCTTTAATCCCAGGAACACCATTCCCACCGTCAAGCGTGGTGGTGGTAATATTATGCTCTGGGCCTGTTTTGCTGCCAATGGAACTGGTGCTTTACAGAAAGTAAATGGGACAGTGAAAAAGGAGGATTACCTCTAAATTCTTCAGGACAACCTAAAATCATCAGCCTAGAGCAGGGGTCGGCAACCCGCGGCTCCGGAGCCGCATGCGGCTCCTTGACCACTCTGATGCGGCTCAGCTACATACATGCCGACCCCCCCACCGATTTTCCCAGGAGATTTATGGATCTCAGTGTCTCTCATAGATTACTCCCAGGGAAAATATAATCCTATTTACACTCTAATTACTAAATAAAGGGCGTTCCCTAATTGCACTGCAGCAATTGTCCTCTATAGCGTGCCAGTCCAGCCACATGTTGCATGTTGTTATTACTTGCACACACAGGAGACAGCAAAGCATACTTACTCATCAGCCACACAGCTTACACTGACGGTAGCCGTATCAAACAACTTTAACATTGTTACGTTACAAATATGCGCCACACTGTGAACCCACACCAAAAAATAATGAAAAACACATTTCTGGAGAACATCCCACCGTAACACAACATAAACACAACACAACCATTACCTAGAATCCCATGCAGCCCTAACTCTTCCGGTCTACATTATACACCCCCGCTACCACCAAATCCCCCCACACATCAACCCCCCCTCTCCGTGCGTTGGTTGAGCGGAAGAGTTAGTGCTGCATGGGATTCTGGGTATTGGTACCGTCAGTGTAAGATGTGTGGCTGCTGAGGTAGTACGCCTTGCTGTCACTTACGTGAGCAAGCTGAAATTGCATTCTACGTGTGGTCGAGCAGGTACACTGTTAGGGCAGACTGTAGAGGGCGCCAAATGCAGTGTCATCACGCTCTGATAATCGGGAGTCTCCCGGGAAAAAGGAGAGGGTGGTAAGTATGACGCTATCAAGCGCCATTCATTCAAAACTCGCGGGCTGCACTAACATCAAATTTCCACATTAAAGTGCGTGCCGGTGCGTGTGTCGGAGACCCCTGGTTAACATAGCACAAAGCATTTAAGCTTTGTATGCGGTGTTTTTCATTTTAAATTTTAAATTTTTTTTTGTGGCTCCCATTACTTTCTTTAATTTGTGAAACTTGCCAAAATGGCTCTTTGAGTGGTAAAGGTTGCCGACCCCTGGCCTAGAGGTTGGGTCTTGGGATCAGTTGGGTTAGACCTGCTCTAGAGTCCAGTGGCGACGTGCTTTACACCACTGTATCCGACGCTTTGCATTGGACTTGGTGATGTATGGCTTAGATGCAGCTGCTCCGCCATGGAAACCCATTCCATGAAGCTCTCTGCGTACTGTACGTGGGCTAATTGGAAGATCACATGAAGTTTGGAGCTCTGTAGCAACTGACTGTGCAGAAAGTCGACGACCTATTTGCACTATGCGCTTCAGCATCCGCTGACCCACTCTCTGTCAGTTTAGGTGGCCTACCACTATGTGGCTGAGTTGCTGTTGTTCCCAAACTCTTCCATTTTCTTATAATAAAGCCGACAGTTGACTTTGGAATATTTCCCGATTGGATTTGTTGCACAGGTGTCATCCTATGATAGTTCCACGCTGGAAATCACTGAGCTCCTGAGAGCGGTCCATTCTTTCACAAATATTTGTTGAAACAGTCTCCATGCCTAAGTGCTTGATTGTATACACCTAGTGATTAGGACACCTGATTCTCATCATTTGGATGGGTGGCCAAATACATTTGGAAATATAGTGCATCTTAAATACAAACATGAATACAAGAGACATTAACGTCTGACCCATTAAGAAACCACATGCTCCAATTTAAACTTGTATTAACACATTACTGTCCGAGCAACTGAACTATCCAATGGTGCACATTGAACCTTATGCTGTGCTCTCTTAGAACAAAGTGTCTAATCCGTACTTGACGGCATAATGACAACAGGAAGTGAAGTTGCGTGACATAAAATAAACTGGAAGTCAAGCGCCTAAACATCGGTTTCTTCTTCATCATAAAAGTAAACCCCTAAAATATTTACAAATTAAAAGAGAAGCAGGTAAAAAATGTTACACACTCAAATAAAAATATGTTTCGAATACTATAGTATATTACTAAAATTCTAATAATGTTTCTTGTGCTAATGAATTATATTGCGTCTATTTATTTATTTTTAAAATAAACACGTAGTCAATACTTGTGACTATGTAACTAGACTAGGGCTGCAACTAACGATTAATTTGATAATCGATTAATCTGTCAATTATTTTTTTTAGACCAGTTGATCTGCTGTTTTCTTTTCTCCTTTGCCCCCTCGCCGGGTTATTCCGGTTCCGGTGACCATAGATGAGGTGCTGGCTGTCCAGAGTTGGGACCCGGGGTGGACCGCACGCCTGTGCATCGGTTGGGGACGTCTCTGCGCTACTGACCTGTCTCCGCTCGGGATGGTCTCCTGCTGGCCTCACTATGGACTAGACCAGGGGTCACCAACGCGGTGCCCGCGGGCACCAGGTAGCCCGTAAGGACCAGATGAGTAGCCCGCCGGCCTGTTCTAAAAATAACTCATATAGCAGCACTTACCAGTGAGCTGCCTCTATTTTTAAAATTGTATTTATTTACTAGCAATCTGGTCTCGCTTTGCCCGACATTTTTAATTCTAAGAGAGACAAAACTCAAATAGAATTTGAAAATCCAAGAAAATATATTAAAGACTTGGTCTTCACTTGTTTAAATAAATTCATTATTTTTTTTTACTTTGCTTCTTATAACTTTCAGAAAGACAAATTTAGAGAAAAAATACAACCTTAAAAATGATTTTAGGATTTTTAAACACATGTACCTTTTTACCTTTTAAATTCCTTCCTCTTCTTTCCTGACAATTTAAATCAATGTTCAAGTAAATGTTTTTTTTTATTATTGTAAAGAATAATAAATAAATTGTAATTTAATTCTTCATTTTAGCTTCTGTTTTTTCGACGAAGAATATTTGTGAAATATTTCTTCAAACTTATTATGATTAAAATTCAAAAAAATTATCCTGGCAAATCTAGAAAATCTGTAGAATCAAATTTAAATCTTATTTCAAAGTCTTTTGAATTTATTTTAAAATTTTTGTTCTGGAAAATCTAGAAGAAATAATGATTTGTCTTTGTTAGAAATATAGCTTGGTCCAATTTGTTATATATTCTAACAAAGTGTAGATTGGATTTTAACCTATTTAAAACATGTCATCAAAATTCTAAAATTAATCTTAATCAGGAAAAATTACTAACGATGTTCAATAAATTATTTTTTTAAGTTTTTGTCTTCTTTTTTTCGGTTGAATTTAGAATTTTAAAGATTCGAAATTGAAGATAAACTATGTTTCAAAATTTAATTGTCATTTTTTTCGTGTTTTCTCCTCTTTTAAACCGTTCAATTAAGTGTAAATGTCATTAATTATTAATAATAACATAGAGTTAAAGGTAAATTGAGCAAATTGGCTATTTCTGGCAATTTATTTAAGTGTGTATCAAACTGGTAGCCCTTCGCATTAATCACTACCCAAGAAGTAGCTCTTGGTTTCAAAAAGGTTGGTGACCCCTGGACTAGACTCTCACTGTTATGTGGATCCACTAGGGACTGTACTTAGAGGGGGGGGTTACCCACATATGCAGTCCTCTCCAAGGTTTCTCATAGTCATTCACATCGACGTCCCTTGTGTGGGCTCTGTGCTGAGGATGTCGTTGTGGCTTGTGCAGCCCTTTGAGACGTTTGTGATTTAGGGCTATATACAGGCATGTGATTTGACCACAATGAAAAAGACTGAAAAAACTTCCGGGGGTCTGGGGGACGAAGGCCGGGCGGTGCCCTGGTGGGGGGACAGGGGGGTCAACGCCCCCCGAAGCGCCTGGTTTTTCACCAATTTAACATGCTAAAATTAACAAAGACAGCACCATTTGAAGAAAATATTTTAGTGTTTAAAGACATGAAAACATCATTAATAGAACATACATAACCCAATTATCCTAATGAATCACTGTACATGGTTCAGTCCCAACAGTATTTAGTCACTAATATTTACATCTTGTGTTCATTTCACATCCACAGGTGTCACATTGATCAGTGTTATTATCTACAGTTTATTTACAGTATTACCACATTACTTCAGTTCATGTAATGTAAACATTTCATTCTTTTCGCCAAAATAGGATATACATTTATGAAAATAATTAAACATGTTTAGTATTGTTTACTCATATTTGAAAATAGGAAATAATAATAATGTGAGGACACTGACATATTGCATGAAACAAGTGTGAAAATATTTACCTTCAAGATTGTTACACCACTGACAATAGTTTCAAGAGACTACATAAGAACTTATATTACAAAATAGTATTATATGCAAATTTATTTCAAATAAATTGTTAACTCGAATCAATAATGCGACTCTTTGAATTTCTGTAATTTCCTAATATATTTTCACGTGGCTTTTTATTTTTAGAAAAAACCATTTATATTTCGCAAAGCAATAATTGGTTAATATTTAAAACAAACATGCGTATTTCGCAAGCAAATATTTTTTAGCTTACCTCATTATTAACAACACTGTCTGCAACTGAAGTGGGTGGATCTTTCCTCTCCATGTCTACGGCAGTTGTCGATGTAAACAAGATGAAGTCCGTAAGGTTTGCTCGCTTTCGGTTGACATCCAAAAGTACCAGCTAGTGAAAAGTTTGTTTTCCTTGCTTCAAGTTGTTTCATATGTTTTTGGCGTTGCGCATGTACTTCCAAAGCCTTGAAACCTCGTGATCCATAGTCAATATTATCATGGCACCACGTGCACAAAACCTTTCCGGGACGATCGATTTTCCGAATAAAATCACCGAACAAAGTCGTAACTTTCTTCTTCCCAACAGTATCAGTGATTTCCCTTTCCATCCAGTCCCATCGAAACTTATTTTTGACATATTTATCAATTTCTTTTACTCGTAAAGCGTCCTTTCTCTCGAGAACCGACATCGTTTACATATGGAAAATGGCCGTAATAACCATTATGAATGATGACGTCATTAACGTCATCATTCATAACATATGTCCTGATTGGTCACAAGGAACATATCGACCAATCAACTACGGCGTAATATAAACTACGTCTCGAATCTTGATTTAGGGTCGGAAAAAAAACGGAAAAACGGGAGATAATTTTTTTTTTTCTTCCCCGAGATTAAAAAAGACGGAATTCCGACTTTAGACGGAAAAATCACATGCCTGTATATAAATAAATATTGATTGATTGATTGATTGAATTATTACTTCGATTAATCGATTAATAATTGGATAAAAGAGACAAACTACATTTCTATCCTTTCCAGTATTTTATTGAGAAAAAAAAACAGCATACTGGCACCATACTTATTTTAGTTATTGTTTCTCAGCTGTTTGTAAATGTTGCAGTTTATAAAGATTTATAAAAAATTAAAAAAAATTTAAAATTAAATTAAATTAAAGAAAAAAAACAAAGCAAAAAAAGAAGCCTCTGCGCATGCGCATAGCATAGATCCAACGAATCAATGACCAAATTAATCGCCAACTATTTTGATAATCGATTTTAATCGATTTAATCGATTAGTTGTCGCAGCCCTAAACTAGACATAGTTACAAGTTACTGCCGATATTATCAGCCGATAAATGCTTTAAAATGGGATATTGTAAATTATCGGTATCGGTTTTCAAAAAGTAAAATGTATGACTTTTTAAAACGCCGCTGTACGGAGTGGTACACGGACGTAGGGAGAAGTACAGAGCGCCAATTAACCTTAAAGGCGCTGCCTTTGCGTGCCGGCCCAATCACATAACATCTACGGCTTTTCACACACACAAGTGAATGCAACGCATACTTGGTCAAAAGCCATACAGGTCACACTGAGGGTGTCCGTATAAACAGCTTTAACACTGTTACAAATATGCGCCACACTGTGAACCCACACCAAACAAGAATGCCAAACACATTTCGGGAGAACATCCGCACCGTAACACAACATAAACACGACAGAACAAATACCCAGAACCCCCTTGCAGCACTACCTCCCCACCTCAACCTCCTCATGCTCTCTCAGGGAGAGCACATCCCAAATTCCAAGCTGCTGTTTTGAGGCATGTTAAAACAAAATAATGCACTTTGTGACTTCAATAATAAATATGGCAGTGCCATGTTGGCATTTTTTTTTCCATAACTTGAGTTGATTTATTTTGGAAAACCTTGTTACATTGTTTAATGCATCACAACAAAATTAGGCATAATAAACGCCGTATACGACTGTATATATCGGTATCGGTTGATATCTGAATCGGTAATTAAGAGTTGGACAATATCGGAATATCGGATATCGGCAAAAAAGCCATTATCGGACATCTCTATAGGTAACAATACCGTAATAATTTCGGTCACGATAAACCGCGATATTAACTTTTTATTGCGTTACATCCCTAATTGTGATCGCAAGAGACAATCAATGTTTGTACGTCTGACATTTTTTCCAATTAAAAACTACTCAACGCGTATGTGGAACAAAACATTTTGTTATTTATAGCCTCACTGTCTGAAGAAACCTTGACACTACTAAGGCTCTTTTCAAACGCCTCAGGGGAATAAACGTCTCCTTTTTTTTTTTCTTTTTTTTTTTCACAGTTGTATATGCTAAGACATATTGCTAAGCATCTCCGCCAGTTGTGTCGCTCGACTGAACAAATTCTAAAAAGGTTCATGAGAGAAAGGATGCAGGGACAATACAACTAGGATGCTGGTGGTGGTTCCATCCATTCCACGTCCCCTAATTCTGCCAGCCTTTAGGACAACCAGTTTCCGCTGGGGAGAAAGCTCTTAAAATAGATGTGTGGGGGGGGGGAGGAGGAGGGGGGGGGGGGGTGATAGAGACCATGCATTTACATTACCAAAAGAGAGCAACATTGATGGAGAAAGAAAAGGGAGGAGAAAGGAACGGAGCTATGTAGCCAGTTTTCCCCTCTGGGGGGGTGAACATTCTGTGATAACATCCAGGCCATAGAACAAGGGCACTTCTCCTTTCACAGCTCACTGTGCAGCCAAATAGGACCCTACTGGCTAAGAGAACTGCATTTGACCGCTTCATCAAATTACAACCACGGCCCATCCATCCATCTTTTATACTGCTTATCTTCATTAGGGTCACGGGTAAGCTGGCTCCGATCCCATCTGAGAGGTGCGGTACACCCTGGACTGGTCGCCAGCCAATAGCAGGGAGCATACAGTACAGACAACAACCGTTCACACTCACATGCACACCTAAGGGCAATTTAGAGTATTTAATTAATATAACATGCATATTTTTGGAATGTAGTACAGTGGTTCTTACCGAACCCCACCAGTTTTATATGCGCATTCACCGGACCCTTCTATTTTCAAATTCAAGAAAAAGTCATATATTGTTTTACTGGTTCACAAAATGAACCGCACATGAACATCACCTTGTTCAAAGAACAAAACCAACACAGTGCATGAATTCACAACACCTTACACACATTACCATGAATTGATGAACGTGGACCCCGACTTAAAGAAGTTGAAAAACGTATTCGGGTGTTACCATTTAGTGGTCAATTGTACGGAATATGTACTGTACTGTGTAAACCAGGGGTGGGCAATTAATTTTTACCGGGGGCCGCATGAGCAACCCGAGCACTGCTGGAGGGCCACATCGACAATATTTCAATTAAATGTTGCTCAATATTATTTTTGATATATACGTAAGATAAATAATAATAATAATAATAATTAATAATAATAGTAATACTTCAACATAGTGTATGTAACAGCATTCCATGACTAATATAAATAAATTAACATTAATAATAAATGACAGTAAAATAAGCACACGTATGACTGAGGAGTCATACGTGTAACTTTGTGTGGTGTTTGAGTTGTCCGACTTTTTGTGTGGCCATAAACGCACCAGTGGTTTAGTGCTATGCGTGTTGGTGACAGATGACAAGTTGGTTTTGGCCTGGTTTGTACGGCAGAAAATGACTAGTTTTTCCAGATAGAAGTGTTTTACTTATGTTTTTGGTGTGGTTATGGCCGAATATAAACAGTTTTGCTCAATAAAGTGATCGATATAATTCCTGGCCTCGAAGCATCTCGATAAACGTTACAATAATTGAACGGTGTTCAATTGAACGGTGTTGACGAACACCGTTAGGGCCGCTTGTTGTCACTGTCACTCAAAGTTGCATTGCAAAATTACATAGAATAAATATGTTTATTTTGTTTAGAAGTCAGATGGGATTTGATTTGGTGCGCGGCATATATTTGCTGCGCGCAGCAGACGCTTGAGCAGTGCGCAATTGCGCAGGCACGCACCTTAGAGGGAACGTTGCTTGGCAGTCCATGTCTTGTTGAAAACACGCCATTCTTCATCAACTTTTCTCTTTTTAGCGTCTCGGGTGTAAACCGTGCATCACTTGTCGCTGCATGTGCACCTTCACTCGCAGGTTACACACTGACACACGCCCATAAATAATAATTTTCAAAATAAAAGCAGCACAGTTGTATTGCGCGCACGACATAGATGTTTTTTCAACTTTATTTTGTAATTAATGATTGCAGCTGTTCACATTCACTCACAATCACGCACACGCATACGTCCACACGGAAGTAATACAAATAACGATTTTCAAAACAAAAGCAGCACCGTTGTATTGCACACTCGACATAGATACTTTTTAAAATGTATTTTGTAATTTATAATTGGCCTCACGCGGGCCGGACAGGGACGCACAAAGGGCCAGATGCGGCCCGCGGGCCGCAGAATGCCCAGGTCTGGTGTAAACTGTACTGTGTATTCTCTTCCTTTGTAATCTGCTAGTAAAAGTTTCAATCGATCAATCAAACAACCTGCAAATCAGATGGAGAATTAGAGGGAACATTGTTTGGGGGTATCCATAATAAGCTGATAGGGAGAAGTTTTTATTTACACGTGGCGGAGGCTCCGCCGAACCCCTGAGGCCGACTCACCGAACCCCTAGGGTTCGATCAAACCCAGGTTAAGAACCACTGATGTAGTAGGAAGCCGGAGCACTGGGTGAAAACCCATGCACACATTGGGAGACCATGCAAACTCCACATACAGTCGTGGTCAAAAGTTTACATACACTTGCAAAGAACATAATGTCATGGCTGTCTTGAGTTTCCAATCATTTCTACAACTCTTATTTTTTGTGATAGAGTGATTGACATCACATGGACAAAGATAAGACATTCTGGAGGAAAGTTATGTGGTCAGATGAAACAAAAGTGTAGCTGTTTGGCCACAATACCCAGCAATATGTTTGGAGGAGAAAAGGTGAGGCCTTTAATCCCAGGAACACCACATCTACCGTCAAGCATGGTGGTGGTAGTATTATGCTCTCGGCCTGTTTTGCTGCCAATGGAACTGGTGCTTTAAAGAGAGTAAATGGGACGATGAAAAGGGAGGATTACCTCCAAATTCTTTAGGACAACCTAAAATCATCAGGCGCAGTTGGGTGTTCCTTTCAACAGGACAATGACCCCAGACTAGGGATGGGTATCGAGTATCGATTGGAACCGGGACTAACTTTCCGATTCTCCCGGAATCGTTCAAAAGTTTAAATTTCGATTCCTATTTTCGATACCAGTACGCCGACCGGAAAAAAATATGTCCGCCAAACCGGAAGAAGAAGCCGCTGAACACCAACGAAGGAGCGCCCACCGCCGGAAGTGTTAGCATAGCCGAGCGAGTCAGTCAAGCTCAAGCATGGATAGCGGGCGTCGGCGGTCCAAAGTGTGGCTTTACTTTACAACAAAAAAATGAAATAACCGCGAAATAACAGAGCTCCATGTCCATCAAGAAACGAGTGGAGAGAGAGCTGCAGATGTACCAGGACGTTCCACCGATACTTATGTCTGACGACCCTGCTGCATGGTGGTGGTCCGGTGGAACCAACAAAAGACTTATCCTTTGCTGTCATATCTCGCTTTCTCCTATTTATGCGTTCAAGCTTCTTCCACACCCAGCGAAGGTGTATTTTCCACAGCAGGAGACCCTATCTGTCCAGAACGCTCACGCATCCTGCCTGAGAAGGCAGATATGGTCATTTTCCTAAACAAGAACTGTCTCTGATTTTATACTGTACCTGCTGCTAATCTGGACTGGGTTTTGCAAGTTGTTTCTTATTGTTTATTTGCTTTTCTGCACCAGATTAGCCCATCAGTGGGAGCACGGTAACATTTTTAAGTACCTGCAGCATCATACACTTGTGTGTAAATGTGTTTTCATGAGGTTTCCTGCAGCATCATACACTTATGTGTAAATGTGTTTTCATGAGGTTTCCTGCAGCATCATACACTTATGTGTAAATGTGTTTTCATGAGGTTTCCTGCAGCATCATACACTTGTGTGTGTAAATGTGTTTTCATGAGGTTCCCTGCAGCATCATACACTTATGTGTAAATGTGTTTTCATGAGGTTCCCTGCAGCATCATACACTTGTGTGTAAATGTGTTTTCATGAGGTTTCCTGCAGCATCATACACTTGTGTGTAAATGTGTTTTCATGAGGTTTTCAAAAATAAAGCTTTCTTGAGGAAAGTGTACCCCTTGGGAAATGTATTCATAATTTATAATATTTACATTCAAGTTCATAGATTTGATATTTATATTCTAGTTAAAAACAGCCCTGTGAGGAATTTATAGTAAAGTTCATAAAAAAGTTAATAGAATTAAAATTGATGGAGAATGTCAGACTATTTCATTCAGAAAGACTGTAGGTTAGCTAGCTCATTTAAAATATCCTAAACTTTTTTTTGACCCTGCCTCTTAAAAGAATCGGAATCGAGAATCGTCAGGAATCGGAATCGAAACAAAGAATCGGAATTGGAATTGGAATCGTTCGATTTCAAACGATACCCAACCCTACCCCAAACACACGTCAAAAGTGGTAAAGGAATGGCTAAATCAGGCTAGAATTAAGGTTTTAGAATGGCTTTCCCAAAGCCCTGACTTAAACGTGTGGACAATGCTGAAGAAACAAGTCCATGTCAGAAAACCAATACATATAGCTGAACTGCACCAATTGTGTCAAGAGGAGTGGTCAAAAATTCAACCAAAAGCTTGTGTATGGCTACCAGAAGCGCCTTCTTGCAGTGGAACTTGCCAAGGGACATGTAACCAAATATTAACATTGCTGTACATATACTTTTGACCCAGAAGATTTGGTCACATTTTCAGTAGACCCATAATAAATTCATAAAAGAACCAAACTTCACGAATAAGTATGTGCTCCAATCACTCTACCACAAAAAAATAAGAGTTCTAGAAATTATTGGAAACTCAAGACAGCCATGACATTATGCTCTTTATAAGAATATGTAAACTTTTGACCATAACTGTAGCGATTTCCAGATATTCGAACCCAGATGCCCGGACTGTGTGGCTCACATGCTAACCCTAAAGACAATGATGGCCCCACGAGTGTAATGAATATAAATATGCGTGCAGTGACATTGGTAGGGCTGATGTCTGACAAAATGATCTTATCGACGATAAGTAAATTAAACAAGTTATTGTTTTTTGTTTGGGTATAATTTTCAAAGTAAAAGGCACAGTCCGGTCAATCACGATCGACGCAATGGGCATCCCTGATATAGGCGGTTGGCGTGCGAATTTGAGCGCTATGCTGATATACAATAGATTGGCCAAAATGTGTGGCAAAAGTTGCAGGGATTTGAAAAGTTTGCCAGGCCAAGAAACATTTGCGGGGATGTATTTGAATTGGCGCCATCGCCATAATTGCACATTCCCGGAAGACAAATGCTAACCATCAATTATGTTGCATACCCGTAATATAGGGGTATGCAAGTTTTGGTAGCGATCTGATACCAAGTAAATACAGGGCTAGTAATACAGGTACCGATCCTGATACTGATTATTTTTTTCAGGATGATTGACTGATTTTACCTTTAATTTGCTGATCATGATTATAATCAGAATAGATTTAAGGAAAAAATATTGAAATAAGATTTCTCCAGGTTGCAATAAAAGGAGAAAAAAAGTGGATTACCATCAATTTTGTGTAGTTTAGAGTCAACATTGCCTTACAACTTGCTTGAACCTGCTCAGTGGCCTAATGGTTCGAGTGTCCGCCCTGAGATCGGTAGGTCGTGAGCAATGTTCCCTCTCATTTTTCATGTGTGTGAGCAAAGGCAAAAACCTCCCTGAGCATTCAGTGGAGCCCACGTGAGCAACATCAGACGTGCACACTGTGGCTACACCAGCAGCACACCTGTCCCAAACCTGACTAAATAACAAGTTCAATCTCCGTCCATCCATCCATTTTATACCGCTTGTCCCCTTCGGGGTCGCTGGGGGTGCTGGAGCCTATCTCAGCTGCATTCGGGCGGAAGGCGGGGTACACCCTGGACAAGTCCCCACCTCATCGCAGGGCCAACACAGATAGACAGACAACATTCTCTTATTATTATAATCAAATGACAGCAGTCATTTCCATTTCTAATATAAGTGTTTAGGCCCACTTACAATGACAATAACAAAAAATATTGTTTTTCATGAACTGTATACTTGTATTGTTTGTCTGGGTGGAGGTCCTGCTTTGGAAATAATTTGTACCGCTTTCAGACATTGCATTTAGTTCCCATTAAAACATTCACATGTTGCACAATGAGATGTAAGCAGGGGATCATGTGTACATTCCTGCAACTTCCTGTTTGTAAAAAATATATTTTTATTAGTATTTATTTAATATACTAACAGCATTTCATGATTAATATTTATAAATTAAGATTCCTAATAAATGACACTAGAATAAGCACACATTTGATTAGTAAATCATAGTGTAACGACATGGAATGACACTTTATGTGTGGTGTTGGAGTTGTCCGACTTTTTGTGTGGCTGTAAACGCATCACTGGCTAAGTGCCATATGTGCATGTGTTGGCGCAAGTGAGAAAGAGCGAGCGGCTGCTGTTGATATAACAAAGTTGCTTTTGGTCTGGTCTGTACTGCAGAAAATGACCACTTTTGCTGGATATTGTTTTTTTTACTAATGTTTTGGTGATGTGTTTTAAAGAGTTTTGCTCAGTAAAGTGATGGATGTAATTCATGCCCTCAAAGCGTCTCGACAGACGTTACAATATTTGAACAATGATGACGAAAACTGTTTTCTCTGTCATGTCCGTGTCGTGTCGAAAATTGTTATGCGCTTATTTTTTTATTTGATTTTGTGTGTGGCATAGATTTGCCATGCGCAGAGGACGCTTGAGCAGTGCGCAATTGCACAGGCGCGCACCTTAGAGGGAACGTTGGTCGTGAGTTCAAACTAGGGCTGCAACAACTAATCGATTAAATCGATTACAATCGGTTATAAAAAAATAGTTGCCGATTAATTTAGTCATCGATTCGTTGGATCTATGCTATGCGCATGCGCAGAGGCTTCTTTTTTTGCTTTGTTTTTTTTCTTTAATTTAATTAAATTTTTAATTTTTTAAATTTTTTTATAAATCTTTATAAACTGCAACATTTACAAACAGCTGAGAAACAATAATCAAAATAAGTATGGTGCCAGTATGCTGGGTTTTTTTTCCCCAATAAAATACTGGAAAGGATAGAAATGTAGTTTGTCTCTTTTATCCAATTATTAATCGATTAATCGAAGTAATAATTCAAACTATCAATCAATCAATGTTTATTTATATACAGGCATGTGATTTTTCCGTCTAAAGTCAGAATTCCGTCTTTTTTAATCTCGGGGAAGAAAAAAAAAAAATAATAATAAAAATAAAAAAAAATTAAATAAACCTTTATTTATAAACTGCAACATGTACAAACAGCTGAGAAACAATAATCAAAATAAGTATGGTGCCAGTATGCTGTTTTTTTTCAATAAAATACCGGAAAGGATATAAATGTAGTTTGTCTCTTTTATCCGATTATTAATCGATTAATCGAAGTAATAATTGACAGATTAATCGATTATCAAATTAATCGTTAGTTGCAGCCCTAGTTCAAACCCCGTCCGAGTCATACCAAAGACTATAAAAATGGGACCCACTATCCCCCTGCTTGACACTCAAGCATCAAGGGTTGGAATTGGGGGTTAAATCACCAAAAAGGATTCTCAGGCGCGGCCACCGCTCCTGCTCCCCTCACCTCCCAGGGGGTGATCAAGGGTGATGGGTCAAATGCAGAGAATAATTTCGCCACACCTAGTGTGCGTGTGACAATCATTGGTACTTTGACTTTAACTAATGAGCACAATGTAAGACACAAAACTTAAGTGCTCTCGCAGTGTTTTCGCGATAACAGAAGCAAAAGTCAACTGATATGAAATGGATATTTGCATAAATCTGCCCACCCCTAACTACTGTAATAGTCCCACAAAGATTCCGGGCTAAAATGACAAATCTCACAAAGTCTTTCCCTACCCTCATGTGTCTGCCACTACCCCGTTCACAAATGGCAGCTCAGTGACTGTAAACGCCACAAAGCTCTGATAGTGTTATTGTACGGTACATGAACAATGCAGGCATGCTGACAACCTGGCATTTATTGCTGAGGCCTCGAAAATAATATCTTTGTCTAAGTGAAATCCCGGTGACGGAAGTAAGTGCATGTCTGGACTGTCCAGAAAATGTATTTATCTTCTGCTCCACAGATCATTGCCTAGTCAGCTGAAACAATGACTATACCGCGTAGGAGTTAGATCACACACTGTCAGACAATGATAACACACCTCAGCTTCTAATATTGGAGAGGAGTCCACCCTGTAATGGGAACAAATGGCAGTCAAAGTGCATGAAGATATTTTAGGAAGGTGAAAACGCTGCCGAGACCCCCCAAAGAGAAATGTAACCTCTAAAAACATGAACCACAAATACAAACAAAAATATATATATATTAATTACGAGCAAAGTTTTAATAATGCTCCCAATTACCCTGCTTTTTAATTTTTTTAAAAACATACACCCAAGGATTCTGACCTTTACAAAATCGCTTTGGGATTCAGTTTTTCCCCACAACTGTAAACAAAATGAGGACAAAACAGCACCTCACTGCCCTTCCCAATTATATTATTTTCGCAATGTAGCTTGAAGGGGATACGGCTGAGAATAATTACCTCCATCAAGACGTGCACCCTGGCTTACTCAGGCTCGTCTCTGTGAGCAACACTGCTTGTAAAAAGCCGGTGGGGTCGATGGTTTCCCAGGTTTTTATCACTGATTACAAGTCTGTTTTAAAATAAGACGTCTTCTCGACTTTGCAGTTGCTTTTATTTGTAAGTATTTCAGTTTCCCCACACTGAATGACCCTGGTCCTCTGAGGATAGTTTCATTTATTTTGAACACGCTTTAAGTTACATGAAAGTGAGTCACGTTTACACGATGCAACATGTCCGAAGAAGAGTAGGAAAAAAGCAGAGCTTGTTTCGTGTTCCATGTAGAGCTGCAGCTATCGAATATTTTAGTAATCGAGTGTTCTATGGAATAAATCACATGTTTGCTTAATTAAGGTTTAATTATACATGTTAAGATGTGCCCTCAATTATTGCGTTTGTCCTAATTGCCTTTAATTTCCTAAACGCCTGTTTTCATTATTGAAGGCTGACACGCACAGCTGAAATGCGTCCGTGGTTGATGGTGCCAATTTGTAAAAAAAATAAATAAATAAAATTAAAAAAATAAATAAAATAAAATAAATAAAAAAATAAAATAAAAAAAATTAAAAAAAAAGATGGTGCCAATTTGTGTGTGCTAATAAAAACAGGTGCGCTCACAGCCCTAGGTGCTGTGTGGTGTGACCGCATAAACAAAGTTCTAGTCTCTTGTGCGTTGTTGATGATTATTATACGGTGCCGTTTAAATGGTGGTTTCTCCAGGCAAATCTGCTGAGCTGTTATAAAAAGACAAACCACTTAATAATGACAACAACAGTTTTAAATGTTAAGAATGCAATACAGTTCATTGCATGCAAAATAGTAATCAATGTTCATTTTGCCATCATATATGAAAACACATATATATATATATAAGATTAGTTCACAAAATTAATATTGCCCGAGAAAGTTAAAATAAAACTATATTCTTAGTATCAAAAATAAAACAATAAGAACAGTTGTCATTATATCAAACATAAAAAGTGGATTAGGTAGTGCCTTTAATACTGCAATTGAAATGTGGAACTTCATATTCAGAACCAATATGGCTGACAGGAACTTAAGTGCAAGCTATCCAAGTAGCATGTGGTTGCATGACTTGAACAACCCGAATAACTTTGCACGACTACTTTCGCGTAGTTACTAATGAAAGGCTGATTGAACACGACAGCTCGGATAGCGTTGTTAGTTTTCAACACCTTTTGGCGGCATTTGATGACTTGGCGGGAGTGAGAGAACACATCCCGGTTATCATAGTGAATAACATTTATTTTACTAACACAACTTTTGCGTTTACATTTGATAATAGATGACTTACCTCGCCTCCGGACGTCCCTCAAATCGGATGCTTTCTCGACAGGTGCTACAGCATCGAACTTGTGCTACGGCGGTATGCGAGCTCCACTTGTTTGTTTGCATACGACTGCGTTTTCCTTCGATTTTAGTGTGAAGTGTTCCCACAACTTAGACAACTTTTGTCGCTTCTTAAATCCCTCGTTTTGCTATGGCTCTTGTCTACCGCTTTCTTTGGCGTTTGCCATTGCGAGCTATGTCGGCGAAAAAGTTTTCTAAACTCAAGCATATTTAAAACAACGGTGTTGTGCAGTGCAGGGGGCGTATGATATGACGTAAACATGCTGTGCAATACCTAAACCAGTGGTTCTTAACCTTGTTGGATGTACCGAACCCCACCAGTTTCATATGCGCATTCACCGAACCCTTCTTTAGTGAAAAATACAATGTTGAAAAACTTATTCGGGTGTTACCATTTAGTGGTCGATTGCACGGAATATGTACTGTACTGTGTAAACTGTACTGTTTCATATAATGTATTCTCTTCCTTTGCAATCTGCTAGTAAAAGTTTCAATCAATCAATCAAAAAACCTGCAAATCAGATGGAAAATTAGAGGGAACATTGTTTGGGGGTATACGTAATACGCCGATAGGGAGAAGTTTGTACTTACACGATAAGTCGGATGTGTCTTTACCTCCGTGAGGCCGACTCACCGAACCCCTAGGGTTCGATCGAACCCAGGTTAAGAACCACTGACCTAAACAGTCCATGCGAAACATGATCTTTTACTACTGTTTACTAAACGAGCTCTAGTGCCATGCCTTAGTAGTTAACGGTAGTTTGTTGTACCAGATTATCATGTTGTTATAGGAAAACAACACAAAACGGATACATGATGTGCAATATTAAGGTTAGCATAGTTTTTCGATAGAGTAGCTTATTCAGTAATGAAAAAATAAGGAGGTGCAATGAATTGTTGACAAAAATCAGTCATAAAATTTGTCGCGGACAATCAACTCTTTGGAACCGCTTGCCATTTTCTCACATGGTTCTCTTATTGATTGTTCCGGGTGGGTATGATGTCATCACGCAACATGCGTAGTGAAGTCAGATCTCAAAATGGCTGAACCCAGGCGCAAAAAACCTCTAGGCGCACCTACTCTGAGGCCTAGTGGTTAGAGCAGGGGTGGGCAATTAATTTTTACCGGGGGCCGCATGAGCAACCCGAGCACTGCTGGAGGGCCACATCGACAATATTTCAATTAAATGTTGCTCAATATTATTTTTGATGTATACTGTAAGATAAATAATAATAATAATAATAATAATAATAATTAATAATAATAGTAATACTTCAACATAGTGTGTGTAACAGCATTCCATGACTAATATAAATAAACATTAATAATAAATGACAGTAAAATAAGCACACGTATGACTGACGAGTCATAGTGTAACTTTGTTTGGTGTTTGAGTTGTCCGACTTTTTGTGTGGCCATAAACGCACCAGTGGTTTAGTGGTATGCGTGTTGGTGACAGATGACAAGTTGGTTTTGGCCTGGTTTGTACGGCAGAAAATGACTAGTTTTTCCAGATAGAAGTGTTTTACTCATGTTTTTGGTGTGGTTATGTCCGAATATAAACAGTTTTGCTCAATAAAGTGATCGATATAATTCCTGTCCTCGAAGCATCTCGATAGACGTTAGAATAATTGAACGGTGTTCAATTGAACGGTGTTGACGAACACCGTTAGGGCCGCTTGTTGTCACTGTCACTCAAAGTAGCATTGCAAAATTACATAGAATAAATATGTTTATTTTGTTTAGAATTCAGATGGGATTTGATTTGGTGCGCGGCATATATTTGCTGCGCGCAGCGGACGTTTGAGCAGTGCGCAATTGCAGTGGTAGAGCAGTGGTACCCAACCACCGGTACCGGTCCGCGGACCGATTAGTACAAGGCCGCACAAGAAATTAAAAAAAAAAAAACGTTTTTTTTTTTTTTTTTGAAATCAACATAAAAAAAACAATATATACATTATATATCAATATAGATCAATACAGTCTGCAGGGATACAGTCCGTAAGCACACATGATTGTATTTTTTTATGTTAAAAAAAATATATATATATATATATATATTTTTTTTTTTTAAATACACCCCCCCACCGGTCCGTGGGACAAATTTTGAAGCGTTGACCGGTCCGCAGCTACAAAAAGGTTGGGGACCACTGCCTTAGAGGGAACGTTGCTTGGCAGTCCATGTCTTGTTGAAAACACGCCATTCGTCATCAACTTTTCTCTTTTTAGCGTCTCGGGTGTAAACCGTGCATCACTTGTCGCTGCATGAGCACCTTCACTCGCAGGTTACACACGGACACACGCCCATAAATAACACTTTTCAAAATAAAAGCAGCACAGTTGTATTGCGCGCACGACATAGATGTTTTTTCAACTTTATTTTGTAATTTGTGATTGCAGCTGTTCACATTCACTCACAATCACGCACACGCATACGTCCACACGGAAGTAATACAAATAACGATTTTCAAAACAAAAGCAGCACCGTTGTATTGCACACTCGACATATACTTTTTAAAATGTATTTTGTAATTTATAATTGGCCTCACGCGGGCCGGACAGGGACGCACAAAGGGCCGGATGCGGCCCGCGGGCCGCAGAATGCCCAGGTCTGGGTTAGAGTGTCGGTTGTGAGTTCAAACCCCGGCCGAGTCATACCAAAGACTATAAAAATGGGACCCATTACCTCCCTGCTTGGCACTCAGCATCAAAGGTTGGAATTGGGGGTTAAATCACCAAAAATGATTCCCGGGCGCTGTCACCGCTGCTACCCACTGCTCCCCTCACCTCCCAGGGGGTGAACAAGGGGATGGGTCAAATGCAGAGGACAAATTTCGCCACACCTAGTGTGTGTGTGACAATCATTGGTACTTCCATCCATCCATCCATTTTCTACCGCTTGTACTTTAATGTAAAAAAAAAAACGCTCTAAAGTTGACATTTTACAAGAAAAGATTGCAACAGCGCTACTTGTTTAGTTGAGTTTATTAAGGATCCCCATTAGTCTACACCACAGTGGAGACTATTCATCCTGGGGTCCAGGAAGAGACTTGTAATAATTACAAGGCTGTTAGTTCATCAAGAGGAGGACACACGGGCAATATGCTGAAACATTCGAACACACAGCATGCAATAATTCCGAATGAAAGTCACGTTTTTCAACCGGTCCTATCTAATCCCAGCAGGAGTATCGCTATCATGTTTGCGCTATTATTTGTTCAATTTAATTTAATGCCTTCTCATTTAAAAACTAATTTGTATACTCTACCCTTTAAACCAGACCTGGGCATTCTGCGGCCCGCGGGCCGCATCCGGCCCTTTGTGCGTCCCTGTCCGGCCCGCGTGAGGCCAATTATAAATTACTAAATACATTTTAAAAAGTAACTATGTCGAGTGTGCAATACAACGGTGCTGCTTTTGTTTTGAAAATCGTTATTTGTATTACTTCCGTGTGGACGTATGCGTGTGCGTGATTGTGAGTGAATGTGAACAGCTGCAATTACAAAATAAAGTTGAAAAAACATCTATGTCCTGCGCGCAATACAACTGTGCTGCTTTTATTTTGAAAATTATTATTTATGGGCGTGTGTCAGTGTGTAACCTGCGAGTGAAGGTGCACATGCAGCGACAAGTGATGCACGGTTTACACCCGAGACGCTAAAAAGAGAAAAGTTGATGAAGAATGGCGTGTTTTCAACAAGACATGGACTGCCAAGCAACGTTCCCTCTAAGGTGCGTGCCTGCGCAATTGCGCACTGCTCAAGCGTCTGCTGCGCGCAGCAAATATACGCCGCGCACCAAATCAAATCCCATCTGAATTCTAAACAAAATAAACATATTTATTCTATGTAATTTTGCAATGCAACTTTGAGTGACAGTGACAACAAGCGGCCCTAACGGTGTTCGTCAACACCGTTCAATTGAACACCGTTCAATTATTGTAACGTCTATCGAGATGCTTCGAGGACAGGAATTATATCGATGACTTTATTGAGCAAAACTGTTTATATTCGGCCATAACCACACCAAAAACATAAGTAAAACACTTCTATCTCGAAAAACTAGTCATTTTCTGCCGTACAAACCAGGCCAAAACCAACTTGTCATCTGTCACCAACACGCATAGCACTAAACCACTGGTGCGTTTATGGCCACACAAAAAGTCGGACAACTCAAACATCACACAAAGTTACACTATGACTCCTCAGTCATACGTGTGCTTATTTTACTGTCATTTATTATTAATGTTAATTTATTTATATTAGTCATGGAATGCTGTTACATACACTATGTTGAAGTATTACTATTATTATTAATTATTATTATTATTATTATTATTATTTATCTTACGGTATATATCAAAAATAATATTGAGCAAAATTTAATTGAAATATTGTCGATGTGGCCCTCCAGCAGTGCTCGGGTTGCTCATGCGGCCCCCGGTAAAAATTAATTGCCCACCCCTGCTTTAAATAGACCCCCCTTTTAGACCAGTTGATCTGCCGTTTCTTTTCTGCTCTGCCCCCCCTCTCCTTCGTGGAGGGTGGGGCACAGATTCGGTGACAACAGATGAGAGGCTAGCTGTCCAAAGTCGGGACCCAGGGTGGACCACTCATCTGTGCATCAGTTGGGGACGTCTCTGCGCTGCTGACCTGACTCCACTCAAGATGATCTCCTGCTGGCCCCACTAGGGACTGGACTCTCACACTAATATGTTAGATCCACTATGGACTGGACTCTCACTATTATGTTAGATCCACTACGGACTGGACTTTCACAATATTATGCTGGATCCACTCGACGTCCATTGCACCGGTCGCCCAGGGGGGAAGGGGTCCCCGCATCTGTGGTCCCCTCCAAGGTTTCTCATTGTCCTCCCATTGGGTTGAGTTTTTTCTTGCCCTGATGTGGGATCTGAGCCGAGGATGTCGTTGTGGCTTGTGCGGCCCTTTGAGACACTCGTGATTTAGGGCTATATAAGTAAACATTGATTGATGATTGATTGAAGAATGTCACCGAGCAGCGACTAAGTTTGGGGTCAAAAGTTTGCATTTTCGGTAGGTGAATGTTCAATTGTAGTCAGAGAAAACGTGCATGTTTTCCTGCAGCCAGATGTTCACCTAATCATATTATACAAGTGAAACTCATACATTTAGAATATGGTGTAAACGTCCATTCATGTTAGCAATTAAAGGCCTACTGAAAGCCACTACTACCGACCACGCAGTCTGATAGTTTATATATCAATGATGAAATCTTAACATTGCAACACATGTCAATACGGCCAGGTTAGATTAGTAAAGTGCAATTTTAAATGTCCCGCGAAATATCCTGCTGAAAACGTCTCGGTATGATGACGTTTGCGCGTGACGTCACGGATTGTAGCGGACATTTTGGGACACCATTGTGGCCAGCTATTAAGTCGTCTGTTTTCAGCGCAAAATTCCACAGTATTCTGGACATCTGTGTTGGTGAATCTTTTGCACCTTTCTTTAATGAACAATGAAGACAGCAAAGAAGAAAGCTGTAGGTGGGAAGCGGTGTATTAGCGGCCGGCTGCAGCAACACAAACACGTAGAGAACTGGGACAACAGAGACTCTTACCAGGAGGACTTTGAGTTGGATACGTGCTACCGTGAGTACGCAGCTGCAGCTTCCAAACATTTGATCGCTTGCCCGTACGTGACTTTGGGGACATATATGTGCTGTATGAACTTTGCGGAAGTGAATGGTGCTTTGGGCTGTGGGATTGAGTGTGTTGTGCGGGTGTTTGATTTGTATTGGCGGGTTATATGGACGGGAGGGGGGAGGTGTTTGTTATGTGGCATATTAAATATAAGCCTGGTTGTGTTGTGGCTAATAGAGTATATATATGTCTTGTGTTTATTTACTGTTTTAGTCATTCCCAGCTAAATATCAGGTCCCACCCGCCTCTCACAGCATCTTCCCTATCTGAATCGCTTCCACTGCTCTCTAATCCTTCACTCTCACTTTCCTCATCCACTAATCTTTCATCCTCGCTCAAATTAATGGGGTAATCGTCGCTTTCTCGGTCCGAATCGCTCTCGCTGCTGGTGGCCATGATTGTAAACAATGTGCAGATGTGAGGAGCTCCACAACCTGTGACGTCACGCTACTTCCGGTACAGGCAAGGCTTTTTTTATCAGCGAGCAAAAGTTGCAAACTTTATCGTCGATGTTCTCTACTAAATCCTTTCAGCAAAAATATGGCAATATCGCGAAATGATCAAGTATGACACATAGAATGGATCTGCTATCCCCGTTTAGATAAGAAAATCTCATTTCAGTAGGCCTTTAACTTCAAATGTGAAACTAAACGGTGTTATTAACTCATTACATGCAAAGTGAAATATAGCAAGCCTTTATTTGTTATAATTTTGATCATCATGGCTTGCAGTTTTTGAAACCTTACATTTTCTGAGATTTTCAATTCAAAGTTTTCATAAATTGTCAGTCATAATCATCAAAATTATAACCAATAAAGGCTTGACATATCGCATGTAATAAGTCAATATCACATGTTACTAACTGTTACATTATTGTGTACTTTGCACATGATTAAGTTCTACAAAGAAATATTAATTTGTTTGACAAAATATTTATTTTTTTCTTCTACGCTACATATGTGCTAGGTGTGGTGAAATTACTCTCTGTGTTTGACCCATCCCCTTGTTCTTCCCCCTGGGAGGTGAGGGGAGCAGTGAGCAGCAGCGATGGCCGCGCTCGGGAATCATTTTGGTGATTTAACCCCCAATTCCAACCCTTAATGCTGAGTGCCAAGCAGGGAGGCAATGGGTCCTGTTTTTTATAGTCTTTGGTTTGACTCGGACAGGGTTTGAAATCACGACCTACCAATCTCAGGGTGGGCCACTGAGCAGGTTCCATCCAGTTGTAAGACAATGTTAACTATAAACTAAACAAAATTGATGCTAATCCACCTTTTTTTCTCCTTTTATTCCAAATAAGAATCCATGAGAGTACCGTTAAGGAACCAAACTGTTAAGCAGAATCGGAACCGGAGAAATCTTATCAATTCCCATCCCTATCTGCAGCTATCAGTTATTTCAGTATTCGAGTAATCTATTTGATTAGTTTGTTCGATTGATCGAGTAATCAGGTAAACACACTTTATATGCTTAATTTAGGAAAAAAATAGTTGAAATAAATGACAGGCACATTTAGAAATAAAGATATTGGCTTTTTGCTGCCACACAGACCACGGCGGCCACACACCACCGCCCTTATATGCGCTCTATTCCAGCGGCTGTGCGGAAATTATGTCAGCATATTTATAGTTGCGGTCACTCCATCGGACTAGATTTGATCCATTTTTAATAGTTAAACCAATAATCGGAGCAACACAATTTAAATCAAACCTTTTTTTAATCAAATTAATCAATCTAAGTGATTCATCACTATTAAAAGCATAGAAAGTAAGGGAACATTTCACCCAAAATACGTCAATGAAAGGAACAACTTTCTCAATTTGCGAAGCGGACCTTGCTTCTAATGGCAGTATGGCTCTTGTGTGAGAGCATTTAAAGCACTGGCTTGTCGGACATCTCGAGGATGTGACCTCTGACTCTCCTCTGTAAGATAGTTAGCTTTATACCTTACTAGCTATCAACAGATCAACATAGAGACTAATTTGTGTTAAAAAATAGTTTTAACTAGAGATGTCCGATAATATCGGTCTGCCGATATTATCGGCCGATAAATGCGTTAAAATGTAATATCGGAAATTATCGGTATCGGTTTTTTTTATTATCAGTATCGTTTTTTTGTTGTTTTTTTTTATTAAATCCACATAAAAAACACAAGATACACTTACAATTAGTGCACCAACCCAAAAAACCTCCCTCCCCCATTTACACTCATTCACACAAAAGGGTTGTTTCTTTCTGTTATTAATATTCTGGTTCCTACATTATATATCAATATATATCAATACAGTCTGCAAGGGATACAGTCCGTAAGCACACATGAATGTGCGTGCTGCTGGTCCACTAATAGTACTAACCTTTAACAGTTAATTTTACACATTTTCATTCATTACTAGTTTCTATGTAACTGTTTTTATATTGTTTTACTTTCTTTTTTATTCAAGAAAATGTTTTTAATTTATTTATCTTATTTTATTTGATTCATTTTTTTAAAAAGTACCTTAACTTCACCATACCTGGTTGTCCAAATTAGGCATAATAATGTGTTAATTCCACGACTGTATATATCGGTTGATATCGGTATCGGTTGATATCGGTATCGGTAATTAAAGAGTTGGACAATATTGGCATATCGGATATCGGCAAAAAGCCATTATCGGACATCCCTAGTTTTAACTATCATTTAAGGCAAAGTATGCCAGCTAAACGTTGTCTATATTCCGGTGTGCAGCTTTCTAAACACACTATTTTAACTCTTTAGTTAAGTCTCCTTCTCACCCCGGTGGTGTGGTATCTGTGTCAACCTCAAGCTCGGGTCCTCTACCAGAGGCCTGGTAGTTTGAGGGTTATGCGCAGTATCTTGGCTGGTCCTAGGACTGTGCTCTTCTGGACTGAGGCTTCAGATGTTGTTCCTGGTATCTGTTGGAGCCACTCTTCCAGTTTGGGGGTTGCTGCTCTGAGTGCCCCCAATACCACGGGGACCACGCTGGCCTAGACCTTCCCCATCCGTTCTAGCTGCTCTTTCAACCCTTGGTACTTCTCAAGTTTCTTGTGTTCCTTCTTCCTGGTGCTTCGTCAGCTGGGATTGCCACATCTATCACCACCACTATGTCTGGTTGGTTAGCCAGAAGCTGTTTGTCAGTCTGGACCTTGGCCCTGTTGTTCTCAGCCACCTTTTATACATATATATATATATATATATATATATATATATATATATATATATATATATATATATATATTAGGGCTGCAACTAACGATTAATTTGATAATCGATTAATCTGTTGATTATTACTTCGATTAATCGATTAATAATCGGATAAAAGAGACAAACTACATTTCTATCCTATCCAGTATTTTATTGAAAAAAACCAGCATACTGGCACCATACTTATTTTGATTATTGTTTCTCAGCTATTTGTAAATGTTGCAGTTTATAAATAATAATAATAAATTTTAAAAAATGTATTACAATTTTTGTTTTTAAAAACGTCTGCGCATGTGCATAGCATAGATCCAACGAATCGATGACTAAATTAATCGGCAACTATTTTAATAATCAATTTTAATCGATTTAATCGATTAGTTGTTGCAGCCCTAATATATATATATATATATATATATATATATATATATATATATATATATATATATATATATATATATATATATATATATATATATATATACACACACATACATACATATATATATATATATATATCTAGATATATATATATATATATATATATATCTAGATATATATATATATATATATATATCTAGATATATATATATATATATATATATATATATATATATATATATATATATATATATATATATATATATATATATATATATATATATATATATATATATATATATATATATATATATCTTTATAACAGCTTAATGAGCAGCACAGTTACAGTATAAAGGAGTATTTCTAAATAAAGTAGTCATTATTGTTGTTAGCACGTGCCGAAAAATATCTCAAGCTGAATTTAAAAGCTGATGGATGTGGCAATGCTACATCATACAGTACAAAGCTTAAAAAAAATGTGGCTTCCTTTTTTAGTGTATCAAAGATAATACTTACATCCATCTATCTGTCTATTGGTTAGACGAGTGGTTCTCAAACTTTTTTAGTACCAACTCAGAAAACACTTGGCTTTCTTAGTACCACCATAATGAACACAATTAAAATACAGTTGCAAAGTAGGCCTAAGTATTCATTAAAACTAGGCAGAGTTTTTATTAAACGAGTATATTTAATATGTTTGGCCACCGTAACGTTACACACAATGCATTACAAAACATTATCAACAATGATACTCCATACACAGTCCGAGTACCACTAGTGGTCCATGTACCACAGTTTGAGAATAACTGGGTTAGACAGTTTACCCATGTAAGCATTTATTGTGACTTTCCTTGATCAACATCTTCAAAAAGATGTTGAAGGGCACTTGAGGATGCCGGATGTTTTGATCCATTGCCGTCTATTAACTCTGCTTTTACAGGGGAATCCATAATCATTGTCGGAATAAGGCCAAAGTCACTCCCTATTAACTGGCTGGGTATCTATTGCAGGGACCGGAAGCACATTAGGCCATCATAAAACTTAAGTTGGCATCATTTCACCTGATTACACTTCCACACAGGCGTTATACAGAGTTTGCTGAAAGCAGGAATAGATAGTCTACAGGGGACGTCAGAGGGCTGACTCCCTCTGACGCACTATTCAGTCCACAATACAAGTAGTTTATTCAACGTTTTCAAGTCCATGCAAAAGCGACACCTGCGATTAGTGGGAAACGATAGGAATTCTGCAGAATGACACCGTTATTGTATCCATTTTTAACGCCAGCATTCTTTTGTACGATCCGTCAGTTTCTCAGCTCGAAACATAATGGCTAAAATGACGGGAAGCGTCGACGCGGGCGAGCGGGAGCGATCATGCAAGCAGTTCAAAAGAGAACCACTCCAGTGTCATCTCAAAAGTGTCCTGACAAAAACTTGAACTTCCTCCAAAATTGCGCTGCAATTCCAAAGATATGTCAGAGCAGGCTTTCCAGTCCACTACACTCAATACACTGTTGCTTAAGAAACAAACAGTAAATGTCAAGAGCGCACAAAGTGATTTGATGAATGGTACTAGATACATTCTAAGCACTGTTTTCTGTTTGTCTTCTACTTTTGGATTTCAAAACACTCCCTGACTTTGTAATGATTCTTGTTCTGTAATCATTGCTTCCACCTGGTCTACTCAGCTACCCTTAGCCTGCACACTATTTCTTGTGTACAATCTTGTCCCGTCCCTTTCTGTGCCCACCAATGTCTACCGTATTTTCCGGGCTATAGAGCGCACCGGTATTTAAGCCGCACCCACCAAATTTTGGAAAAAATAAATACTAGCTCCATCCTAACTAACCTAGCTAAAATTCGTTCCATCTTGTCCACTAGCGACGCTGAGATCATTATTCATGCGTTCGTTACGTCTCGTCTCGATTACTGTAACGTTTTATTTTCGGGCCTCCCTATGTCTAGCATTAAAATATTACAGTTGGTACAAAATGCGGCTGCAAGGCTTCTGACAAAAACAAGAAAGTTTGATCATATTACGCCTATACTGGCTCACTTGCACTGGCTTCCTGTGCACTTAAGATGCGACTTTAAGGTTTTACTACTTACGTATAAAATATTACACGGTTTAGCTCCAGCCTATCTCGCCGATTGTATTGTACCATATGTCCCGACAAGAAATCTGCGTTCAAAGAACTCCGGCTTATTAGTGATTCCCAGAGCCAAAAAAAAGTCTGCGGGCTATAGAGCGTTTTCTATTCGGGCTCCAGTACTCTGGAATGCCCTCCCGGTAACAGTTAGAGATGCTACCTCAGTAGAAGCATTTAAGTCCCATCTTAAAACTCATTTGTATAATCTAGCCTTTAAATAGACCCCCCCTTTTTTAGACCAGTTGATCTGCCGTTTCTTTTCTTCTCTCCTCTTCTCCCCTGTCCCTTGCGAGGGGGAGTTGCATAGGTCCGGTGGCCATGGATGAAGTGCTGGCTGTCCAGAGCCGGGACCCTGGGTGGACCACTAGCCTGTGCATCGGTTGGGGACATCTCTGCGCTGCTGACCCGTCTCCGCTCGGGATGGTTTCCTGTTGGCCCCGCTGTGGACTGGACTCCCGCTGATGTGTTGGATCCACTGTGGACTGGACTTTCACAATGTTATGTCAGACCCACTCGACATCCATTGCTTTCGGTCTCCCCTAGAGGGGGGGGGGGGGGGGGTTACCCACATATGCGGTCCTCTCCAAGGTTTCTCATAGTCATTCACCGACGTCCCACTGGGGTGAGTTTTTCCTTGCCCGTATGTGGGCTCTGTACCGAGGATGTCGTTGTGGCTTGTACAGCCCTTTGAGACACTTGTGATTTAGGGCTATATAAATAAACATTGATTGATTGATTGATTGACATCCTATCTTGCTGATTTTATTGTACCATATGTCCCGGCAAGAAATCTGCGTTCAAAGAACTCCGGCTTGTTAGTGATTCCCAGAGCCCAAAAAAAGTCTGCGGGCTATAGAGCGTTTTCTATTCGGGCTCCAGTACTATGGAATGCCCTCCCGGTAACAGTTAGAGATGCTACCTCAGTAGAAGCATTTAAGTAAGTCCCATCTTAAAACTCATTTTTATACTTAAGCCTTTAAATCAGGGGTGGGCAATTCATTCTCACCGGGGGCCGCATAAGCAACCCGAGCACTGCTGGAGGGCCACACGACAATATTTCAATTAAATGTTCCTCAATATTATTTTTGATATACCGTAAGATAAATAATAATGATGATAATAATAATAAGAATTAATAATAATAATAATAATTCAATTTAACCTAACTTAACTTTATACAAAAGCAGATTGCTTTTGATGGTCACTTTATCCTGCATTATCCAACATTTTTCCCCATCAGATTTGGACAACCATCTGTTGTTAAAAATAGTTTTTAATCATATTTATTTTATATTGTTTTTTATATTAGTTTTGTATGTAATTGTTTTTTCTTTTTATTCAGTCATTGGTGGAGCTAAGGATAATATTTGAATATTGTTTTTAATATTGTTGTGCAGCACTTTGGAAACATTTTGTTGTTTAAATGTGCTATATAAATAAAGTGGATTGGATTGTCACACCTGCCAGCTTGTCCCATTTCAGTCCTAACATGTCCAAACACGCATTTACCTATGTGAACAAGTCATTACCCGAGGTTGTCTCTTTAATTGACTGCATGGCTGCCAGCTACTCCGTGATTTGAAAGTCTGCAGTTATCCCACGTAAGAAGAAGAGCAGCTGGGCGGTGTCACGTACATCACAGCTCTCATCCAAAGTTAGCGAAAAACAGTCCATGTCTCCGGGCATATCAGCGCAACAGAGTCCAATAAGCACTCCTTAATAAACTCTCCGTCAGAAAACGCCTTACTTTTTCTGGCGCTTTTGTGAGAAATGACGAAACTTGTCCTGACGGCTGCATCTCTGGGGGTGTGAAATATAGCAAAAAGTCCTTGTTGGGTTTGCAGTTTTACCATCAACGCATCGGCCTCCCTTGCACGCGCTTCATCAGACACATTCCGGTATTTTCCCTCGTGTTTCTTCGTGTAGTGGCGATTAAAATGATATTCTTTAAACACAGCAAGCTGTGTACAACACATTAAGCACACGGCTTTACCATTAATTTATGTAAAGAAATACTTGCCAGTCCATGTCTTGTTGAAAACACGCCATTCCTCATCAACTTTTCTCTTTTTAGAGTCTCATCACTTGTCTCTATCCACCTTCACTCACAGGTTCCCCCCGGACATACGGAATAAATAACACATTTCAAAATAAAAGCAGCACAGTTGTATTGCGCGCACGACATAGATGTTTTTTAAACTTTATTTTGTCATTTGTGATTGCGCCGTTCAATTCACTCACAATCGCACACGCGCATACGTCCACACGGAAGTAATACAAATAACGCTTTTCAAAACAAAAGCAGCACCGTTGTATTGCACACTCGACATAGATACTTTTTGAAATTGATTTTGTAATTTATGATTGGCCTCACGCGGGCCGGACAGGGATGCGCAAAGGGCCGGATGCGGCCCGCGGGCCGTACAATGCCCAGGTCTGCTTTAAATAGACCCCCCTTTTAGACCAGTTGATCTGCAGTTTCTTTTCCGCTCTGACCCCCTCTACGAAGGAGACGGTGGCACAGATTCGGTGACCACAGATGAGGCACTAGCTGTCCAAAGTCGGGACCCAGGGTGGACCACTCATCTGTGCATCAGTTGGGGACGTCTCTGGGCTGCTGACCTAAGATGATCTCCTGCTGGCCCCACTATGGACTGGACTCTCACACTATTATGTCAGATCCACTATGGACTGGACTCTCACACTATTATGCTAGATCCACTATGGACTGAGCTCTCACACTATTATGTCAGATCCACTATGGACTGGACTCTCACACTATTATGTTAGATCCACTATGGACTGGACTCTCACACTATTATGTCAGATCCACTATGGACTGGACTCTCACACTATTATGTTAGATCCACTATGGACTGGACTCTCACACTATTATGTCAGATCCACTATGGACTGGACTCTCACACTATTATGCTAGATCCACTATGGACTGAGCTCTCACACTATTATGTTAGATCCACTTTGGACTGGACTCTCACACTATTATGTTAGATCCACTATGGACTGGACTCTCACACTATTATGTTAGATCCACTATGGACTGGACTCTCACACTATTATGCTAGATCCACTATGGACTGAGCTCTCACACTATTATGTTAGATCCACTTTGGACTGGACTCTCACACTATTATGTTAGATCCACTATGGACTGGACTCTCACACTATTATGTTAGATCCACTATGGACTGGACTCTCACACTATTATGTCAGATCCACTATGGACTGGACTCTCACACTATTATGTCAGATCCACTATGGACTGGACTCTCACACTATTATGTTAGATCCACTATGGACTGGACTCTCACACTATTATGTCAGATCCACTATGGACTGGACTCTCACAATATTATGCTAGATCCACTCGACGTCCATTGTACCGGTCGCCGGTCCCCTCCCAGGTTTCTCATTGTCATCCCATTGGGTTGAGTTTTTTTTCTTAATAAAACATAATAAAAAAGACACTTATCATATTCCCTATTATTAACAAAGCCTAATATAAACTAATGACACAGTCAGCTTGACTTTGAATGCACTGCTTACGAGCGAATGGAGTGCATACTTACTCAACAGCCATACATGTCTCACTAAAGGTGGCAGTATGAAAAAATGCCAACACTGTCATAAACATGTGCCATATAGTGAAAACACACTAAACAACCACGACAAACACATTTTGGAAGAATATTTGCACCGCTACACAACATAAACACTACAGAACAAATTCCCAGAATTCCCTGCAGCACCGACTTTTCCGGGACGCTACGATATAAACAAACGCCATTGGTGGATCTATACCTAACATCCACTGTAATGATACCACGTACAATAGCGTATTTAGTCCATAATACTATAATTACATTGATATTTTTTAACAGCAGAAAAAAGTATATTATGTTTATAAACACAGGAAAAATGTCCCTGGACACATGAGGACTTTGAATATGACCAATGTCTGATCCTGTAACTACTTGGTATCAGATCGATACCTAAATGTGTGGTATCCTCCAAAACTAATGTAAAGTATCCAAACAACAGAATAATAAGTGATTATTACATTTTAACATAAGTGTAGATAGAACATGTTAAAAGAGAAAATAAGCAGATATTAACAGTAAATGAACAAGTAGATTAATCATTCATTTCCTACCACTTGTCCTTAATAATTTTGACAAAATAATAGAATGGAAAATGACACAATGTGTTACTTCATACGTCAGCAGACTAATTAGGAGCATTTGTTTGTTTACTTACTAATAAAAGACAAGTTGTCTAGTATGTTCACTATTTTATTTAAGGATTAAATTGCAATAAGAAACACATGTTTAATGTACCCTAAGATTTTTTTGCTAAAATAAAGCCAAAAATGACATTTTTTCTGGTCCCCTTTATTTAGAAAAGTACAGCAAAGTACCTAAATACTTTTAGTACCGTTACCGGTACCAAAATATTGGTATCGGGACAACACTAATACACACACACCGAGCACCCACTGGCAGACATGTAGATCGGCGCCTATGACATGCATCCCAGTTTCAGAAAACACAAAATGACAACAAAGTCCAAGGCATGGTCACTCATATTTGACATTTTTTAATAGAATTTAATAGAGATGTCCGATAATATCGGACTGACGATATTACCGGCCGATAAATGCTTTAAAATGTAATATCGGAAATTATCGGTATCAGTTTCAAAAAGTAAAATGTATGACTTTTTAAAACGCCGCTGTACACGGACGTAGGGAGAAGTACAGAGCGCCAATAAACCTTGAAGGCACTGCCTTTGAATGCCGGCCCAATCACATGATATCTACCGCTTTTCACACACACACAAGTGAATGCCATGCATACTTGGTCAACAGCCATACAGGTCACACTGAGGGTGACCGTATAAACAACTTCAACACTGTTACAAATATGCGCCACACTGTGAACCCACACCAAACAAGAATGACAAACACCTTTCCGGAGAACATCCGCACCGTAACACAACATAAACACAACGGAACAAATACCCAGAACCCCTTGCAGCACTAACTCTTCTGGGACGCTACAATATACACCCCCCCCCGCCCCCCCACACACACCTCAACCCCGCCCACCTCAACCTCTTAATGCATGTCCCAAATTCCAAGCTGCTGTTTTGAGGCATGTTAAAACAAAATAATGCACTTTGTGACTTCAATAATAAATATGGCAGTGCCATGTTGGCATTTTTTTCCACAACTTGAGTTGATTTATTTTTGGAAAACCTTGTTACATTGTTTAATGCATCCAGCGGGGCATCACAACAAAATTAGGTATAATAATGTGTTAATTCCACGACTGTATATCGGTATCGGTTGATATCCGAATCGGTAATTAAGAGTTGGACGGATATCGGCAAAAAAGCCATTATCGGACATCTCTAGTGCAGCCTACTAATAATTGTATAATTTCAACTGTTTGTATCTCTTATTCAAATAAAACACACACTTGCTTATAAATGTTAATCAGTTTGAGGAAGCTTATTCCAATATTCCAAACATCGTAGTCATGACCACCAGTAATCAATATTTGACATTTTTTAATCAAATTTAATTTGTCATTGTGAAAAATAGAGACATGTTTTCTTTTTAAATCTTTAATGGTAAAACATGCGAGCCTGTGGCGGTATATATTTTTTGGTTTTAAAAAGACAATAGTTTTTGAGCAAGCTGTAAGTGGAGTTGGATGTTTGTCTACTTAAAAGGGTGGGGTTGCGATGCATCTCAACTGGAACACAACACGTATTAATGCACACTCATGTAGAGATTGCACAAATGTCTCTGTGGCTGTGAGTTTGAATGGCAAGTATTGCATGGACAAAGTCGCTTAAGGCAATAGACGTTGATGTGCATAATATACACGCATGATTTCCATGAAACGTTTTAGAAGGGTGTGGCATTTATCTAAGGTCAAATCTGGATTTTCGTAGAGTTTGCCGCTATCTTCTTTATGTTATACATATACGTCTATGTCTATAATCCAGACAGGTGACTCATCCAAACAATGATAGACTATTTTTTTCTTTACCCCCGTCTGAAGGATGCTTGTGTAAAGCAAGTTCCAATGTATGCATCTTACAATTGTTGGATAATACATAAAAACAAATAATTGGAATTACCTCTGTACAATTACATTAGATGTTCTGTACATGTATGTATTACATTTTTCAGAACAGAACATATGATAGCCATAAAGGGGATGATGCTCAAAATTATTTTTTTTCCAACCAAAAAAAAAAGTAGGAAATTAATGCCATCAGCTGGCAGCTATAAATGTCTATATTTTTCACTATTACTCATTCCTTTGAATGGAAATTGCTTGGCGTTCAGGATTGTCACACATCGCTGTCTCGTACACACTCACAAACACACCAAAGTAGTCTTAACTTCTAACAATTTGCAGCTGTTCTTAAGAAGCTTTATATTAAATGATGGCAAACGTTCGCGAGCCAAATCGCTATCCTTAGCTAACACACCAATGTACGCAGTTTGTCATTACATACTAGTGTTGTCCCGATACCACGTTTCGATACTTTTTTAAATAAAGGAGACCACAAAAAATTGCATTATTGGCTTTATTTTAACAAAAATGTTTACGGTACATTAAACATATGATTCTTATTGCAAGTGTGTCCTTAAATAAAATAGTGAACATACAAGACAACTTGTCTTTTAGTAGTACAAACCCCGTTTCCATATGAGTTGGGAAATTGTGTTAGATGTAAATATAAACGGAATACAATGATTTGCAAATCATTTTCAACCCATATTCGGTTGAATATGCAACAAAGACAACATATTTGATGTTCAAACTGATAAAAAAAAAAGTTCTTTGCAAATAATCATTAACTTTAGAATTTGATGCCAGCAACACGTGACAAAGAAGTTGGGAAAGGTGGCAATAAATACTGATAAAGTTGAGGAATGCTCATCAAACACTTATTTGGAACATCCCACAGGTGAACAGGAAAAATTGGGAACAGGTGGGCGCCATGATTGGGTATAAAAGTAGATTCCATGAAATGCTCAGTCATTCACAAACAACGATGGGGTGAGGGTCACCACTTTGTCAACAAATTTGTGAGCAAATTGTTGAACAGTTTAAGAAAAACCTTTCTCAAGCAGCTATTGCAAGGAATTTAGGGATTTCACCATCTACGGTCCGTAATATCATCAAAGGGTTCAGAGAATCTGGAGAAATCACTGCACGTAAGCAGCTAAGCCCGTGACCTTCGATTCCTCAGGCTGTACTGCATCAATAAGCGACATCAGTGTGCAAAGGATATCACCACATGGGCACAGGAACACTTCAGAAACCCACTGTCAGTAACTACAGTTGGTCGCTACATCTGTAAGTGCAAGTTAAAACTCTCCTACGCAAGGCGAAAACCGTTTATCAACAACACCCAGAAACGCCGTCGGCTTCGCTGGGCCTGAGCTCATCTAAGATGGACTGATACAAAGTGGAAAAGTGTTCTGTGGTCTGACGAGTCCACATTTCAAATTGTTCATATGGAAACGGTGTTTGTAAGTAAGCAAACAAAGGCTCCTAAGTCATCTGCCGACATGTGCAGTAACAAATTGTATAATTTTTAATTCTATTATGTTGTCAACATTATTAAGGACAAGTGGTAGTAAATGGATTATTAATCTACTTGTTCATTTACTGTTAATATCTGCTTACTTTCTCTTTTAACATGTTCTATCTACACTCCTGTTAAAATGTAATAATCACTTATTCGTCTGTTGTTTGGATGCTTTACATTAGTTTTGGATGATACCACAAATGTAGGTATCAATCCGATACCAAGGCATTACAGGGTCATACATTGGTCATATTCAACGTCCTCATGTGTCCAGGAACATATTTCCTGAGTTTATGAACATAGTATAAATGTTAAAAAAAACGAAAAAAGATTTTGTGATGCTAAAAAATATTGATGAAATCATTGTTGTATTGACTAGATACGCTCCGGTACTTGGTATCATTACAGTGGATGTCAGGTGTAGATCCACCAATGGCGTTCGTTTACATTGTGACGCCAGTGAGCTACGGTGTGTAGTGAAGCATGTTTAGCTTTTCCTTGCCTGCAGGGATGATACTTGTAAGAAACTTACTTTATTTGTCACAATGGAGGCGAGGATTAGTGATTTAGAAGTAGCTAAAACACAACCTTTAGGCGCTAACTAGCTAGCCATGTCTTAAAGCACCTCTTCCTGAGGGCGTTTCAGTGTTATATCTTCACCTTTATCGTTAGTTTTTAAGCCCAAATGCGTCCGTTCTCCCTTTTCTGTCTACACACTGTGTCTGTTTGTGAGTACTCTGTGATTGTGCGCTGCCGAACATGCTCCTCTGCTCGTAAAACCAACAACGACAAGACGTGACGACAGCGGGGGGGATGCACCGGTACATTTTAGAGGCAATATAGAACCGAATATGATTCATTAGTATCGTGGAACTATATTAATACCGATATACCGTACAACCCTATTACGTACTAAAATAATATACATAATAATATAAATAAATTATAAATTATAAACACATTGGAAAGAGAGCACCCTCTAGGCATCCGCGTAAAGGTTGCCAACAGCTCCTAAAGTAGGGAATGGATTCATATGGCCACACTTCTGGGTGGATCTTGCGTGAGACGAAGGTGGGGGGATTAATCATTATGCAATGCAGTCTGCTGAAAATGATGCAAAGCGCCACTCTACATAGCAACTGATGCTATGGTGAAAGTTGAATATCTTAAAATGTATTTTGTGTTGTTTCCAATACTCTACTGCCGTCTGGTGGCTAAAGTGGATACTGAACCACTGCCACGCCCCCCACCCCTAATTCGTCACATTTCATGTGTCAGATGAACCGCAAAGAATGGGGCCATATGAATCCCCTTCCTATTGTATAAGTGAAAGACTGAACGTGTAATGGCCAATACTCAATAGGTCTACTCCACGTTGAAATACAGTGAAATGCATCCACATACCAGTAGCTTTGACAAAAGTAATATCCTGACATTGACAGTAGAGGTCGGCAACAGGGCTACAAACTAGTATTTGAAAATTAAATGTAACTGGATGAGGCAATTCCTGAAGGAATTGCGTGTGAATGCTCCAATGCTGTAGTTGAACTGAAATCCTGGAATTTTTTTAGAATTGTTGAAGGAGAGCACACAATTCCCAAACCGGCTGAATATTTTGAAGTTGGAACAGTTTGAATCAGATGAAAAATGAGGGAGTTGTGGAAAATTGAAGAATGTCCCATTGATTTAAATGGGAATTTCCCCAAAATTTGTGAATTTCGGGAAAAGCGGGAATTTTTGGGAAAATGGTAAAAAAAAAAAACTTGAATGGTCTGAATGAGGTGAAATGGTTGGTGTTGGATTTTTTCAAATCGGTGGAGAAATGTTGAAGTAGTAACACGTTGAATTGGGAAATGGTATTACGGAATTCCTGGAATTTCGGGAAAACCGGGAATTTTTCCAGTTCAAAAAACAACTTTGTTTTTTGTCCTGATTAAGAGGAATGTTTTGACGGTGAAACGGTTGAAGTGGGTTGAAAAATGTGGAAGGTATAGTCGACAGAAAAAAGGGTGGAAATAGGGCTTTGGGAAACCAGGATTTCTGAAAAATCCTGGAATTTTTTTTTTACTTGTAAAGTTAAAGTTAAAGTACCAATGATTGTCACGCACACTAGGTGTGGTGAAATTTGTCCTCTGCATTTGACCCATCCCCTTGTTCACCCCCTGGGAGGTGTGGGGAGCAGTGGGCAGCAGCGGTGGCCGCGCCCGGGAATCATTTTTGGTGATTTAACACCCAATTCCAACCCTTGATGCTGAGTGCCAAGCAGGGAGGTAATGGGTCCCATTTTTTTAGTCTTTGGTATGACTCGGCCGGGGTTTTGAACTCACAACCTACCAATCTCAGGGCGGACACTCTAACCCAGGGGTGTCAAACTCATTTTAGATCGGGGGCCACATGGAGAAAAATCTACTCCCAAGTGGGCCGGACTGGTAAAATCACGGCACGATAACATAAAAATAAAGACAACTTCAGATTGTTGTCTTTGTTTGAAAATAGAACAAGCACATTCTGAAAATGTACAAATCATAATGTTGTTGGGTTTGTTACACTTACATGTTGCGGTTAATAGTATTCTATCTTTATTTGTCGTTATTTATATTTTCTAAATAAATTATGTGGTAATGTTCATTAGTCAACTCATTGGTGTTAATTTTCAATCTATCGAGATATCAAAATCAAATTAAAGTTGGTTATTTATGTAGTTTGATCATTTTCCACGACTGATGTACTTAACATCGTGTGGTTTATTTTGTACATATGTAGCATCATCTGCAAAGATACAAAGAATTGCCATTGCGACATCCAGTGGACACATTTAGAACAGCTGTTTCTTTCATTCAAAAATTTCAGATTAATTTTTATACTAAGTAAACTCATCCCGCGGGCCGGATAAAACCTGTTCGCGGGCCTGATCCGGCCCTCGGGCCGTACGTTTGACACCCCTGCTCTAACCACTAGGCCACTGGGTAGGTAAAAAGGGCAGTGTGAATTTCCAGGATGGTGGAATGTGTTGAAGGTGGAATGGTTTGAATCGTTTGAAAAATGTGGAAATGGTGGAAGTTTGAAAAATGGCCTGTTCATTTTGAATGGGAAAAATGTCCCGGAAAACCTGGAAATCTGGGAAATCTGGGGATTTTTGGAATTTGTCAAGGGAAAGCCCGCGATTCCCGAATAGGCTGAACAGTTTGAAAGTGGAACGGTTTGAATCGGGTGAAAAATGTGGAAGGTAGAGCGCGCCAAAATCTGGAGAAGAAGAATAAATAGATGAATTTTGGTGTAGAAAACTTTGGAGCATTCACACAATAATGGCGTTCGTTACACTCCTAACAAATATTGGGGTTTTTTTCCCCCCCATTTTTAACCGTAGTTGTGTTGCTTTGAAGATATGAACAGGATGAGAGGTGTAGGAGTTAAGCCCTCAATAGTAAAAGCCCTGTACTGAGGAGATAAATATTACAGTCGCCTTTACCAAGAGTTACACAGGTTCACGGATTGCCACGGTGCATCAGACCTCCAGAGGGCAAATAGGCAATGCAATGAAAAAAAATAAACATAAAAAAAAACAAAAAACAGTTAAGGTTTGAGCAGCTGCTGTTCTTGCTGAATTTGTGAAGCTGATTCAAGGAATATAAACGTGTCGGGTGGGTATTTGAGTTTATCAAGCTGCGAAGAGAATGCATAAAGGGTGAGAGAACCAATCATCGGTCAAATCTGTTTTTATCGCTGCCTATGCCACAATCAATCCACATCAATTAGCAGTGTTGGGGGAAGAGACACTTTCTTTCATTTGGAAAGTTTTACTGGAGTGGCCCACAGAGAGATGTCCAGAGAAGCCCACTTAGTGGCAAGGTCCATGACAGATAAATCTGATGTGTTGGAGAGACGGTATTGATCCTGCTAAAGCTCACTACATGAATCAAGTAGTGGCTTGTGTGCTGTTAGGGCCTTCCCTCTCTGGGAAAGATGTGCTTCAGGGGTAAAGAGAGGCACATTGGTCGTTAAAAGCAGTCTGGTCGAGGTGCTCCTGGCAAATGGACTTTTGGGATTGGAATTTAGGGATTTTGTTTGAAGGGGAAACAATCTCGGCTTGTCAAAGTACCATGTATTGTGTGCTCGCTGGGCAGATTCTATTACTCTGATCATAGATAGATAGATAGATAAATACTACTTTATTGATTCCTTCAGGAGAGTTCCCTCAGGAAAATTTAAATTCCAGCAGCAGTGTACAGAATTGAGATCAAATTTAAAAAGTAAAAAGTAAATAATGGAGGTATGAATTGAAACAAAATAGAAAAATATTACAATAAGAATAAAAATAAAAAGCAACAATGAGAATACAAATATAATTAATACAACAAGAGAAACTCGGCAGTCGTGACCATGTTATGAAAAAGTATTGCACTGTTATTGTTTTGCATCCCCTGTCCTCCTAGTACCCCCCAGAGAGGAGTTGTACAGTCTAATGGTGTGTGGGACAAAGGAGTTTTTGAGTCTATTAGTCCTGCATTTGGGATGAAGCCATCTAGCACTGAACAGGCTCCTCTGGCTACTGATAACGGTATGCAGAGCGTGACTGGCATCATCCAGGATGCTCACTAGTTTTTCCACAGTCCTCTTCTCTGCCCCCGTCAGCAGTGAGTCCAGTTTTATTCCGATCGTAGAACCGGCCCGCTTGATCAGTTTCTCCAGTCTGGAGCTGTCCTTCTTAGATGTACTGCCCCCCCACTACGAACTCTGACAACCACAGACTGGTAGTACATGTACACTTATATCACCAACCTACAGCACACCTGCTCTTTTATGGGTACAAGTTGCAATATTTGTCAGATGACACCCAATTCACAGACAGGTCCGGTCACCAAATATAAGAGCGTATTTTTCCCTTTTTAGTAAAAACATCTTAGGGTACATGCAAACCAGCAAGCGGTGCTAACTAAACAACTTCTCCCTAGGTTTTCTTCCAGTCACTTATTAATCTGACTCTCGCCAGATCCTTGTAGTTTGCTGAGCTCCACACAAGGATCTGTGATCGAGGGCAATGCAAACTCCTTCAAGATAGCAAAAAATAATGAACCTATCAGGATCGCCGGGCAGGATTTCATAGATGTGACGTAGCGCCGAAGGGACTGTTTGGTTCAAACAACAATGGCGGCACGTAGCGAGGAGTCGTGTGCTGACATCGATTCTGCTATTGCAACTGCTTTGTCGAATCTATCGAATATTAATTATTTAAAAGATGAACAGAGAACGGCTTTGAAGGCATTTATTGGTGGCAAGGATGTTTTGGCTCTTCTTCCGACCGGGTTTGGCAAGAGATTGATTTACAAAATCGCTCCACTAGTGGTGAAGGAAATGGGACGAGTGCAAAACCCAATCTTTATAATTGTTGTCTCACTTTTGGCTCTGTCATCATCCAATATGTCGGCTGTTCTGTTTTGGATTTCCCAGCGTCGCTCTCATCAGTCACGGGTGGATTTCGATGTGAGTGGTTGAAGTAGCACGTCATTCAAGATAACGGACAAGTGGTTTATCCAATCACATACAGTGATTTTTTTTTACAAGGCCCTGCCTTCTGAAATATGTCTTCTATTGAGAAGTCCCAGATCCTTGTGTGGAGCTCAGCGAACTACAAGGATCTGGCGAGAGTCAGGTTAGCCACTTATACGCACACCAGTGAACTTGAGAAATGCAGAAACGCTAAACAGACTAGCTAAAAAAAAAAGTGTCCAAATAGATGTTAGCAATCTACAGGTAGGTCTAGCAAATTTGCTACTACGCGACTTCAAACAGATATTGAAAATGAGTGTCAGAGTAAAATTGTTGGTGTTTTATTTTCCATATGCCACTGTGCAGCACATACATTGTAAGATATATGCCCGACTGACTCGAAAAATATGGTATTTTTGAAGTCTGAAAAAATATGTCTTATATTTGAGGTCTAGAGATTCACAGTATGCATGCAAATCAAGATGTGTAGCCAAAGGACCCCCATACCCTTTTCTTCCTGTCACTGAAACACAAGCATGCGGCCACAACAGATTAAGGATGTTCCAATATACGGCATTAATGATAACCACGGTAAAACTCTTGACGTTAAGTATTACAGTTTTAAATTCAAATTATCGAAAAACCGTGACCCATAACCACATTTAAATAAACTCATGGACAAACTGGTTACTAGTTCGCTAGTTTAAATGCTAACATCAAAAGGGGATATTAACGTCTTTCCACATTAAGAAATGACGCACCCCAATCTAAACTTAAAACCACATGGCTATCTGAGCAACTAAGTTATGCACACATTGAACTTACAAGCTGTACTCTCTTAGCACAAAGTGATCAATATATACTCAGAGGAATATGAGACGGATGTGTTTTCACGGTACGTTTAAGGACCGCTAAACAGAGTAGGACATCACAACCCCTGCCAGAACACTTTTATTAGTGAAGCATAAGAACACAACCTATGCAAAATAGTGGGCTTTCTAACAGTAAGTCTATTTTAGTTACTTGAAAAATTAAAACATGTCAGTGGGTGTATAAGTACTTTTAGAGCACATTCAACAATACTGCAATAATAATGATAACCGTAATAATTTTGGTCACATTAACTGTGATGACATTTTCAGATTGTTACATCCCTACAACAGATTCACTGGAAAATTGGACAAGTTAGCAAACAGCGTAGTTTTGCTGCTAATTTCATGATAATGTTGATCAATAAGGCTGCACCAAACAGTCCACCAACTATGAAATCTATAAAATAGGATTTAATTAAATCAAACTCAAATTAAAGAATGCCAAATTGGTCTTTGATTTTATTTTCAAAAATGATTCTCAAAAATTGTCTTAATAAAGAGAAGTCATCTCATTAGTGGTTAGTTGCATTTGAAGTAAAGCAGGACATAGACTGCAAAGTACCCCCGTTTCAATGCCTGGTCAACCCGATTTTGAACCAATTTTTCAAGTCTCATTAGGCGTTAGTGTTTCCCACAGACTGCCAATATACGTGTGGTGGTGGAGGCACTTTATTTGCATAATTAGCAATGATTCATATTTGTTTTAAAAAAGTTTAAAAAAAAAAATTCTACATATATTTAAAAACAAATCTTAGTATTAACATGTCTCTTTTGCTATATTAAATAGTTTTGCTGTATTTTTTAATTATTGCTGCATATTGTATTACTGCATTGTAACACAAGCTGTACTTTGTACACCCCTGGTTTATTGACATATAGTATATATGCTTTCTCTGAATGTTAGAATCTAGTTTGCCAAATATGTCAACTGTCTTTCAAAAAACAACTTGAGGTTGATAATTGATAAGTCTCCACAATTAAAACGGTATACAATATGAAGTGCACATACATGTAGGAATCATGTTCAATTAATAATACAGTCAGGTATAAACTGAAAAACGTAATACAATTATACAGGATGAAAGTTGCCTCTAGTGCCGCAAGCTTATTGCTAACGGACATTGGGGGCGCCATCCTAGTCACTGCTGTTGTGTCCTTGGGCAAGACACTCTACCCACCTGATCCCAGTGCTACCCACACTGGTTTAGATGTAGCTTAATTGATGTAGATAATTGGTTTCGCTATGTAAAGCGCTTTGAGTCTCTAGATAAAAGTGCTATATAATTATAATTCACCTTACTTCAGAATGAACCAGCCCATTGACAGGCTAACAAAAATGTTAGCCTGTCATTAAATTAGATTTTAATGGAACACAATTGACATTAGATAAAGTGTATTTTTACTTACAAGCATATATTCACTAAACTCTGTAGAAACGAATACTGACCGCTAATGTTGTACTCCTCAACGAGTCTTATGTTTGTTTGTGTAAGAGATATTGTGTGTGTATGTGTGTGTGTGTGCGTGTATGTGTGCGTAGACTAACTACAGAAGCCTGTTGCCTAGACCTCAAACTCTTAATTTTCAAACAAATTTGTTGTGGGTTTTTTTTCGTGTTATTCGTGTTTTCCTGTAATCGTGTATGAAAAACACGATTACAGGTGAAGCAAGCACATATCACCTGGAAAGTGAAGTGTTACTTACTGTATCACAAAATCTTAAAAAAATAAATAAACATACACTACCGTTCAAAAGTTTGGGGTCACATTGAAATGTCCTTATTTTTGAAGGAAAAGCACTGTACTTTTCAATGAAGATAACTTTAAACTAGTCTTAACTTTAAAGAAATACACTCTATACATTGCTAATGTGGTAAATGACTATTCTAGCTGCAAATGTCTGGTTTTTGGTGCAATATCTACATAGGTGTATAGAGGCCCATTTCCAGCAACTATCACTCCAGTGTTCTAATGGTACAATGTGTTTGCTCATTGGCTCAGAAGGCTAATTGATGATTAGAAAACCCTTGTGCAATCATGTTCACACATCTGAAAACAGTTTAGCTCGTTACAGAAGCTACAAAACTGACCTTCCTTTGAGCAGATTGAGTTTCTGGAGCATCACATTTGTGGGGTCAATTAAACGCTCAAAATGGCCAGAAAAAGAGAACTTTTATCTGAAACTAAACAGTCTATTCTTGTTCTTAGAAATGAAGGCTATTCCACAAAATTGTTTGGGTGACCCCAAACTTTTGAACGGTAGTGTATATGTATATTTATTTTTGTTTATTTATTTTACTTATGGCGGCCTTAAATGTAATTGTCCATCCTGATCCATCCATCCATTTTCTACCGATTATCCCTTTCGGGGTCGCAGGGGGTGCTGGAGCCTATCTCAGCTACAATCGGGCGGAAGGCTGTCATCAGTCGGATAGAAATGTCTTAATGTGTGGAAGCAATCCTGATATCTCAAATATTGGACAACATCGACTCGTGGCAAAAGTTGTATCATGACCAGTGCTGCCCCTGGATAAATTGGGCACCTAAGCAGAATTTTATTCATGAAAGTTTTTTGTTTTTTTTAATAAATAAAAAAAAGCACACTTTGTTTATGAATTAATTTTTAAACTTGTTTTTCTCAAACTCAAATTTAATTTGATACAAGTTTTGTACTAATATGAATTAATAGGAAATACATACCGGTAGTTACATTTAAACATTTAAAACATAAATTTGCTTTGATTGCTAAACCCAGCACTAACGCTGCACGTGACGGGGGACAGTGGCATTGTTAGGGGACATTTGGCATTATATTATTAGTGACAGAACAGAAAGGGGTTAAGAATAGGTTTGCTGTAGCGCACCGTCATTCATTAGGTGATATTTTACACGCGCTTCTTCAGGAGTCATGTGTCAAATGGCATTGCAGTAAAAAACTATGGACTTTGAAGTTAGTGCCCACGAGTAGTGTACAATCACTCCTAAGGAAACTTATTGTGACAGTTTCAGCGACAAAGCCTTTGTTTTCCTGCATTTTACAGATGGATTATTAATGTCTTCATGCAGAGAACTAAATGATCACCGCCTCAGTCAGATTGTGCCGTCGTTTCTCTACAAGTAAACAAGTCTAACTTCGTTCCTGTGCCTAGCAACAGCATAGTTTCCCTCCTGCTGTCTATTCTCTCTCTGTTTACAGCAGGATAAGATGAGCCGGCATGCATACAATAGCTTGTCTCCTATTTACAATATTTCACAGGGACAACCAGTTTTGGTCCTTCTGGGTTTAACAGACTGCTGCGCACTTGGTGTTTATGACGTTGGGAGCGCACAGACGCTGTACGTATCTCCAGAGGATTGAATCTCAGAGAAGCCTATTTCACCGCAAATTAGGTTAATCACGCTCCAGAGAGGCCTTGCTAATAACCCTCAGAGAGGTTATTAGGATGGCACCTAAATTACAGGAATGTTGGAATATCTGATCTATTACACATGGATGCCACCTTTTTCATCGAGGACCGCCTCTGTGATTAGATCAGGTAGAAATTTGATCCCCTGTTCATGTACCCTGAGGCAAATTAAGGTTCCTAGTAGCAGCAACATCGTTTACAGTACACCCGACATTAGCAATATCTGCACAACAGCACGATGCTTAAACAGGTGATGAGAATATTAGAACTGCCTTTTGTGGGATGTTTTGACCAGAGATGCATTTTTTTTCCCATAAAGGGGATTTGTAAACAAGGAAAAACTGGAGCCCGTCCCAGCAGATTTAGGGTTAGAAGCTGGGTACAATCTGGACAGAGCGTCTGTCAATCACAGGACTGACACGGTCACCACCCACACTCAGTTGAGATAGTCAGCTTAGCTATTCTATTTGATTTATTTTTTTGCGAGCGTTGACGACATTTAGGCATCCCTTCTGTAACATGTGAGAAACAGCCCGAAACTTAAAAGGCAAATGGTGACTTTGCCAGATAAAGTCTGTCTCGTAGATCAGTGATAGAAGAGCTCTCTGCGGGGAACCCACACTGTGAAATAGACATGAAATAAAGAGCCCATGGTTGCTAATGAATGCAGAGGATTCATCTCTCCTCATTACCTGAGAGTATGATGCCTTTTTTGGCATTTAGTTGAATAAAAATGTGGGGGCATTGAAGGCTCCATCAAAACTGTCCAATCCAATTGTAATAATAAAGACAGCTGTCTTATAATTTGAGTCTGAAAAATTATTGTGTTAAGAAAAACATTAGGTACTCTTATCCATCCATGTCATGGTATTCACAAGGCATTAAAATCGATCGCAACTGGATATTCAATTTGTCTCAAAAGACATGTCGCCTCACAGTTCATGCTCACAGACTTTGTCTTACATGTGGTGCCGGACCCAAACTATTATCTACAGGAGCCAGCGGGCGGTGCTTAAACCTGTTCTCCCCAAGGAAGTCAGAGCTTTTCTTCCTGTCACTCAAAGATAGACCTGCTCGGAGAAAGTATCCCAAGGCTGCTCGTCACTTTAATTCTATGCATTCTCTATGAAAATTATGGTAAGTTAGACTTTTTGTATGACTTTTTCATCGGTGTCCACGTAACAAAGTCTAACAGCACAGTAGTATTAATCATATCCTTACTTTATAGGTGCCACTTAGCTGCATTTTGTCTTCAATTACTTGTAAATTGCAGTCAATTTAATAAGCAATTCCTGTTGAGATAATTTGTTGGAAAATAGGACCACAAACAATTTTGACTCTCAGTTCATTGATTTGACTCCTGAAGATCTCCTTGAACATAAACATATAACTTAATGGCTTTTGGAGTTTTTCCTTCACCAGATGAGGGCTCAGATCAGCGGATGTTGTTGACATTCGTGCATCGCTTTGAGACACTTGTGATTAAGGGTTATATAAATAAACTCAGATTGATTGATAACACGACGACTACTCATGTCCAGCTATGTTTCCGTATCATCGCATTACCTTTTATTGAAATGCTCTTTCTCTAGATTTTTTTCCCCCAAACTAACATGTCTGGTCATTTCCAATTTTAGGATGTTTAAAAAAACATACTGAACAAAGTTTGTCACAATATTCTTTATCCGTTTTGTCATTTTGACTTCAAGTGTGTGTGTTTGTCTGTCTAAACTAGTAGCTTGTGTATCTTTTGTTTGCTACCTCACACACACCCAAGCATCCAGGCCAACTTAAAGGGATATCAGACCAGTCCGACCAGCATTATGGGGACTTTAAAGCGCTACATTTTTATAGGTCTTATCTAGGGCTGCAACCAACGATTAATCTGATAATCGATTAATATGTTGATTATTACTTCGATTAATCGATTAATAATCGGATACAAGAGACAAAATACATTTTTATCCTTTCCAGTATTTTATTGAAAAAAAAAACAGCATACTGGCACCATACTTATTTTGATTATTGTTTCTCAGCTGTTATTACATGTTGCAGTTTATAAATAAAGGTTTATAAAAAATTGTTCCTTAAAAATTTAAAAATGTATTTATTTTTTTTAAAATAAAATTGCCTCTGTGCATGCGCATAGCATAGATCTAACGAATCGATGACTAAATTAATCACCAACTATTTTTATAATCGATTTTAACCGATTTAATCGATTAGTTGTTGCAGCCCTAGTCTTATCCTAAACCAGGGGTGTCAAACGTAAGGCCCGGTTTTATCCGGCCCACGGGATGAGTTTGCCAAGTATAAGAATTAGCCGAAATTTTTGAATGAAATAATCTGCTGTTCTAAATGGGTCCGCTAGATGTCGCAATAGCAATTATTTGTATCTTTGCAGGTTATACTACATATGTAAAAAAAAATTATCCACATCATGTTAGTACATCAGTCGAGGAAAATGAGCAAACTACATAAATAACATCCTGTAATTAGATTTTTATATTATTTTTTTATCTTGATAGATTGAACATTAACACCAATGAGTTGACTGATGAACATTATCCCATAATTTATTCAGAAAATATAAATAACGTCAAATGAAGGTAGAGCACTAGAAACCGCATTTTGAAACAATGAGTTGACTGATGAACATTATCACATAATTTATTCAGAAAGTATAAATAACGACAAATAAAGATAGAACACACTTAACCGCAACATGTAAGAGTAAAACAAAACAAAAAAACATTATGATTTGTACCTTTTCAGAATGTGCTTGTTCTATTTTTAAACAAAGAAAACAATCTGAAGTTGTCTTTATTTTTAAGTTACCGTGCCGTGATTTTACCAGTCCGGCTCACTAAGGATCTAAAACAGTGGTTCTTAACCTTGTTGGAGGTACCGAACCCCACCAGTTTCATATGCGCATTCACTGAACCCTTCTTTAGTGAAAAATAAAATGTTTTATTTTTTCAAATTCAAGATTTTTTTTTTACTGGTGCACAAAATGTACCGTGCATGAACATCACCTTGTTCAAAGAACAAAACCAACACGGTGCATGAACTCACAACAAATTACACACCTTACACACATTACCATGAATTGATGAACGTGGACCCCGACTTAAACAAGTTGAAAAACTTATTCGGGTGCTACCATTTAGTGGTCAATTGTACGGAATATGTACTGTACTGTGTAAACCAGCGGGCCCAAACTACGGCCCGAGGGCCGGATCCGGCCCCCCAGCATCCAAAATCCGGCCCACAGGAAGTCCCAAGTTAAAAAAAAGTTTTTTTTGTTTTTTTTAATCTTTCCTTTCTAATCCATTTTCTACCGCTTGTTACTCTTGGTGTCTCCTAGCCACTCAGGCAAATCATATTGTCTAAAAATGAATTTTCCCATCGATAACGTGACAATGTTAAATGTTGATGAACATCAATGTTAATTGATGTTAAATGACAAAACAGTTTATAAAGACAATGTATATATGTATATATACATATATATTAAGGATGTCCGATAATGGCTTTTTGCCGATATCCGTTATTCCGATATAGTCCAACGCTTTAATTACTGATACCGATATCAACCGATACCGATATATAGTCGTGGAATTAACACAATATTATGCCTAATTTGGATAACCAGGTATGGTGAAGATAAGGTACTTTAAAAAAAAAATAAAATAAGATAAATAAATTAAAAACATTTTCTTGAATTAAAAAGAAAGTAAAACAATATAAAAACAGTTACATAGAAACTAGTAATTAATGAAAATTTGTAAAATTAACTGTTAAAGGTTAGTACTATTAGTGGACCAGCAGCACGCACAATCATGTGTGCTTACGGACTGTATCCCTTGCAGACTGTATTGACATATATTGATATATAATGTAGGAACCAGAATATTAATAACAGAAAGAAACAACCCTTTTGTGTGAATGAGTGTAAATGGGGGAGGGAGGTTTTTTGGGTTGGTGCACTAATTGTAAGTGTATCTTTTTTTAAAATGTTGATTTAATTAAAAAAACAAAAAAAAACTGGGAAAAAAAACGATACCGATAATAAAAAAAACGATATCGATAATTTTTCGATATTACATATATTTATATATATATATGGTATACAGCCTGGCCCCCGGCCAAATTTTTTTAACCCAATGCGGCCCCCGAGTCAAAAAGTTTGGGCACCCCTGGTGTAAACTGTACTGTTTCATATAATGTATTATTTTCCTTTGCAATCTGCTAGTAAAAGTTTCAATCAATCAATCCAAAAACCTGAAAATCAGATGGAAAATTAGAGGGAACATTGTTTGGGGCTATCCATAATACGCCGATAGGGAGAAGTTTTTAATTACACGATAAGTCGGATGTGTCTTTACCTCCGTGGCGGAGGCTCCGCCGAACCCCTGAGGCCGACTCACCGAACCCCTAGGGTTCGATCGAACCCAGGTCGAGAACCACTGATCTAAAATGAGTTTGACACCCCTGTCCTAAAACTTCACATGTCAACCTTGGAATGTACCCAATTTGCATTATAAATATTACAATGCAAGAACCAACCTTTTAACTGCTGCTATATATTTTTTTTCCACTACAAATTTAAAATACATTCATTGACAATATATGTATTTTGTGTTTCTTTCTAGACAACCCTTAAGTGAGTTGTTGTTTTCACCAAGTAATTAGTGTGTTCTCACAGGTGGGGGCGGCGGTGGAGTCGACCCAACCGGGAGTGTATCATAAATGCCTGCGCCGTCACATTGGCGACCCCTGGCGTTCACATTATGAATTGTTCACTTCTGTTCTTCCTTATTTTTTTAAAGCACAGACGCTTAAAACCAATAAATCAAAAGCGGCAACGGAGCCGTTATCTAAAAAGCAGGCAATAATAAAGGTTATCACTGATCTCATTTAAAAACCGGCATCGACGTGAACACCCCAAGTACAAATATAAATAAAAATAAACATGTAATTCGACTTTTACCTGCGAGTGACACTCCGTTTTATCCACATTTTTTTCCGACTCAGTCCGCCAGGTATCCTCCCATTTAGAGGGGCTTTTCAAGCAAAAGTCGTAGGTGGCTAATAACAGTCAAGTGACGGACTTTTCTCCTTCTGACGCCAACATTTTAAGCCATATCCACCGGCGTGGCGTACATATAATTCCTCCAAAAAGGTGAAGAAGAAGAGAGAGAAAAAACAGTATTTAACTCGTTCTACGTGGTGATAAAATGGTCCTTGTTATTAGCAGTTTTTTTTTTTTTGTGCCTAATGGGCGGGAGCAGGTGGACAGGTGAACCGGAAGCCAAAACCTTTAAACTTCATATCTTCTGCCCCTCCTGAGGTTAAAGAAAGCATACAAAAAAAAAAAAAACAAGACGTATAGTTTGCATCCTCGTCGGGCGAATCCACAATGTTGAGAGAAACTGCGGGGAGGAGAAGTAAAGTCGTGGCGAGTTAGAGGGTCCTCATTTTGTAACATCTCTGTAGTGAGGTTGGTAACATCTCTGCGTAAAGGCGGGAAAGGGGTAGAAAAAAGGAAAACAACAACAAAAAAAAGGGAGTAAAGGAGAGGTGGCGAGGAAGCTTGCTTCGGCGGAGTTGGAGCAGAGGGGGGTACAAATGGATGAGAGCCTGTCAGCGGAGATGTGGGGAAGAGAGGAAAAAAAAAGGTTGGTCCGTCTCCTATCGCGGCTGCTCTTCTTCTCCTTCTCCTTCTCCTTCTTCTTCCACTGACAAGCGGGCGGGCTGCCTTGCTGGGGCTGTGACGTCACGGTGAAAGCCAGATATGTCATATGCTGGAGGCTGTCACGTCACACCGCTGAGCACCCATGGGTGGCACTAATGGGTGACACCCACCACCCCTCACTGGCTCAAAAAAAAAAAAAAAAAAAAAAAAAGGTGTATATGACTACACAAATAGCATGAAGCAGCTAAAAGTGAGAGAGATGGCTGAGAGGAAGGACCTGGGAAAGCTTCCTAGAGTTCTTGTGGGCGGTGGTTTGGGTTTATTTATGCCGTGACAACATGGTACATCCTACAATTTACATATAAGTTACAGCAGGGGTGTTAAACTCATTGTAGATGCAGAAAAATCTACACCCAAGTGGGCCGGACTGGTAAAATCACGGCGCAATAACTTAAAAATAAAGACAACTTCAGATTGTTTTCTTTGTTTACAAATAAAACAGGCACAAATGTACAAAACCCCGTTTCCATATGAGTTGGGAAATTGTGTTAGATGTAAATATAAGCGGAATACAATGATTTTAGTATTTTTGATTCAATAAAAAAAGGGTTTGTATGTTCTCTATATCCAACATTATGTATTATTCTAACTGATCTTCTTGTAACACCGTTAATGAATGAAGTGTTAGTAATTTATTTTTTTATTTTTTTTCTGAATAAATTATGTGATAATGTTCATCAGTCAAGTCATTGGTGTTCATTTTCAATCTATCAAGATAAAAAAAATGATATCAAAATCAAATTACAGGATGTTAATTATGTAGTTTGATCATTTTCCTCAACTGATGAACTAACATCATGTGGTTTATTTTGTACATATGTAGCATCATCTACAAAGATACAAATAATTGCTATTGTGACATCCAGTGGACAAATTTGGAACAGCAGTTTCTTTCATTAAAAAAATTCAGGTACATTTTTATACTTAGCAAACTCATTCCGCGGGCCAGATAAAACCTGTTTGCGGGCCTGATCCGGCCCTCAGGCCGTACGTTTGACACCCCCTGAGTTACATATTCTCATTTTTCTTTTTGACATGTCCGAAAAGGATTAGGAAGAAGCTAAAGCATCCTACCCCTTTTCCGGTTTATCAAGATTCTTCTTCTTTGTACTTTGTAAACCAGAGGTGTCAAACTCATTTTAGATTGGGAGCCACATGGAGAAAAATCTACTCCCAAGTGGACTGGACTGGTAAAATCCCGGCACGATAACTTAAAAATAAAGACAATTTAAGATCGTTTTCTTTGTTTACAAATAGAACAAGCACAAATGTACAAATCATAATGTTGTTAGGTTTTTCTTACACAGTCTGGAGTAAGAAAACTCTATAGCAGGGGTGTCAAACATACGGCCCGAGGGCCAGATCAGGCCCGCGAACGGGATTTATCCGGCCTGCGGGATGAGTTTACTAAATACAAAAATTAACCTGAATTTTTTTAATGAATGGAACAGCTGTTCTAAATTTGTCCACAGTATGTCGCAATAGCAATTTTTTGTATCTTTGTAGATGATGCTACACATGTACAAAATAAACCACATGATGTTAGTACATCAGTCGAGGGAAATGATCAAACTACTTAAATAACATACTGTAATTTGATTTTGCTAAAAAAAATTGTATCTTGATAGATTGCAAATTGACACTAATGAGTTGACTGATGAACATTATCACATTATGTATTCAGAAAATATAAATACCGACAAATACATTATTAAACGCATAAAAAAACAACAACATTATGATTTGAACATTTGTGTTTATTCTATTTTCAAACAAAGAAAACAATCTGAAGTTGTCTTTATTTTTTAATTATCGTGCCGTGATTTTACCAGTCTGGCCCACTTGGGAGTAAATCTTTCTCCATGTGGCCCCCCATCTAAAATGAGTTTGACACCCCTGCTGTATAGCAAAGCATGTATACATATTAAGAGATATGCACTGAGGGGTGGGCATCCGGCCTGAAGCTTCCAGCCACTAGGGGCGCTGCTCCGTGTTCCATCATACAACGTGGGATGAAGCGACGAAGGTGTGGGATATGTGTGTATGGCGTGTATTTTGTGGATGCATGTGTGTGTAAGGCTGTAGCGTGTCCCTGTTTCGCCACCGTGGTGCTCTTGCAAACGCACAGCCAGTCAGTGCATATTGTAAAACTGCAAATAGCACTCAACATAAATAAATAGCAAGGATTACAGTTAATACATGTGATCGTATCGGCCGATATCACTCATGGATGATCGAAATCAACATCATGAAACCCTGATCGGAAAATCCCTACTAAATCTCTTTGTCAAGCAGTTTTGTTTGTTTTTTCCAACTGCCCTTCATTGTGACACTTTACTTTCCAAACAATGGTCTGACCCTAACAAGGAGTGTTAAATCGAGAATAAGTTCTATAAAGTACCGTATTTTCCGAATTATTGAGTTTTTTTTCTCAAAACTCAACAGTGCGCCTTATAACCTGGTGCGCCTGATGTACGGAATCATTCTGGTTTTGCTTACCGACCTCAAAGCAATTTTATTTGGTACATGGTGTAATAAGTGTGACCAGTAGATGGCAGTCAACATAAGAATTACGTGTAGACTGCACTATGATGGCAATATGACTCAAGTAAACAACACCAAAATTGTATATGTTCCATTGAAAATATAGAACATTACACACGGCGCTCAAAAATCTATCAACATTTTTTAGTACGACTTTGGTAGGCTATGAAGCCACACCGCTTGATGTGCTTCAACATAGGAGTATCATTATGGTGTGTGTATAATGTAAGACATATTATCCTGCATTCTGTTTCGCAATATTGTGCAAAAGCAACTTTTCTTACCTTCTGGTACCTGCTGATCTGTCTTTGGGATCTGCTTAAATACTAAAAAATTGCGCACATCCGCCTTGGTAGTCCGTGCCGACGCCGTAGTCGATAAGCTTCTTCTTTTTCTCTATCTTCTTCTTATGGGACCTTCATTCTCCCCTGTTGCCATTTCTAATATAAAGTAGTGTAAAGTTCTTACTTATATCTGTCAGTGAACTTGCCATGAAAGCGCTAAAACATACCGGTGTAGTGAGTTTACATTATTCACCCAAGGAACTTTAGTTATTAGAGTTCAAGTCGGACTGGTAATGTATGTGACTACTGTACTTTTACTTGTACTGATACTTCTACCATAACTACTGGGACTTATTGTGCAACTTATTGTCTTGTAATTAATGTACATCAGAGCTATTCAAATTTTTGTATTTTTTGTATTTAGTGTATTAGATTCAGCAACTAGTGTTTGGATCCCACTGTACGCAATATCTGAAGAGCATGGAAAAAAGCATTTCACTGTGGTGTACTCTGCATGTGACGAATAAAACCTTGAACCTTGAACCTTGGACAGTTTTTCACGGGACGCATTTCCGGTGTTGTTGTTTCCGGATGAGGAGATGCTGCTCCGTTATTGATTTAAGTAAAGTCTGAATGTCATTAAAACAGTTAGCTCCATCTTTTGACACTTCTACCACTCCCGTCTTTGCACGCTACACCGCTACAACAAAGATGACGGGGAGAAGACGCTGCCGAAGGTGAGCCACGTAAATAAGACCGCCCACAAAACGGCGCATCCGGAAGCGACTGCTTGAAGAGGATCTTTAAAACATAATCCATGCATCATTTTGACCAAAAAAACCACCATTACATGTTATGTAGACCACAAGGAAGTGTTTTCCTTTTAGAAAAAAAGAAAATAATGCGCCCTATAATCCGGTGCGCCTTATACCGTATACCGTATTTCCTTGAATTGCCGCCGGGAATATAGTATTCGCCTGCCTAGTATTACAGCCGGGTCAAACTCGTTTCGCAAAATAATTAGCGCATGCTTGGCACTTCCGCCGAGTCAAATATGAGTCATTAAATGACTCCCGCCTCCTGGTGGTAGAGGGCGCTAGTGATCCTTCTTGCGGCTACCAGTACTGCAGAAGAAGACAACAAGCAGCAAGCGTGAGCAGCGATTGTTTGCTTTCACTTTTACCATAGAGGATTACATATATAAAATAAAACAGTTTTCTAAACTGGACTTTCAATCGAAGCAGGAGGTAATAATTAAAGGAATATCTCCAGAGACTTTTAAAACTGAAGAAAGATAAGGAAGACTGCCTTTGATCAGAAGCAGCTGCACATGGACATATTTTATAAGTAAAGGTAAGACCATAATAAAGTTTTTTTTTATTAAATGTGCTTTTCATGATAAGGTAAGCGCCGGAGTGAGAAGAGGTTTTACAATAATTAGCCCATGCTTGCCCATCACGCATGCTTTTGGTAAGCGCAGGAGTGAGAAGAGGTTTTAAATTAATTAGCGCCCCGGCGGCTATTCAAGGAAATACGGTATTACCAAATAATAGTAATAATAATACCTGGGATTTATATAGCGCTTTTCTAAGTACTCAAAGTTGCTTTACATGTTAAAAACCCATCATTCATTCACACCTGGTGGTGGTAAGCTACTTTCGTAGCCACAGCTGCCCTGGGGTAGACTGACGGAAATAGTATCCCGGGCGTTTATTTCACAAAATCGATTTGGAGACAGGCGTTTAAAAGAAGCAGGCGGTTTTTTGCAGAAGGCTTTTATTTATTTTTGCACCAGCCTGCACCAGGCCATTATTTGGTTACAATGGTATTGTCCAGTATTTTTTTTTTTCCTACAAAAAACTTTAAATGTGAAAGCTATTGTAAACATACAAACAAAAAAACAAGAGATCAACATGAGGTAGGCTATCAAAAGACAAGAGATCAACAAGGCCTCAACATGGCAGTAGTGCAACAATTGTCAAATAGAATACCAATACTAAAAATAAATAAACTTTTTAAATAAAGCAGCCTACCGGGAAAAATAAAATTATGGTACCAAGTACTCAAGTATAAAACCCACCATCAACACAGAACAATAATACTGTCACTTAAATAAAATAAAGGCTAAAGTACTCCACGTTTTAAATAAAGCATGCAGCATACAGGAAAAATAAAATGATGGTACCAAGTACTCTATAAAACCATCAAAACAATAACACTGCAGCAAACGCAACCCCAAATGCAACTCAACCCCACTCATCATCCTCCTCCTCCTCCCCTTCCTCCTCTTCCTCCCTCCTCTCCCTCACCCCCCTCATCATCATCCTCCTCTTCAATCACAAGTTCATTGAGGAACTGCTGTTCCTCATCACTCTCCTCTTCCTGAACCACAGCAGCAGCCTGCTGTCTAGCCCTCAACAGCATCTCTCTGCCTGCCTGACATGGCTGTCCCTCCTTGAGGCAGTGAATGAGCTGGTCCTCACTCCCATCAGCTGCCACCGTCAGCCCACACACCTTGGAGGATACCAGAAAGCAACAATCAGCTATGGCTACTGTTTACAACACACACACACACACACACACACACACACACTCATAGTCAGCCCACCTTGAATGAGTTGATCAGAGTGTCCCGATCCAGTGCATCCCAGGCTCCCAGGACCCAGTCGACCAGGAGGCGGCGGGAAGGGGCTCTCAGGTTCCCTGACTTGGTGTAGGTACTGTCTCTATCACCAGCCATCCAGTTATCATAGTAGTCACCGAGCTGCGCTTTGAAAGGGCCATTCCACACGACATTGGGGGCCTGCAGGTACTTTGTGCAACCTCCAGGTATAACAGCCATTGTAAGGTTGTAGCCCCCTTTGAGCTCTGCCTTCGTGGCCTCGCTGATATGGCATCGGTATGAGTCCCAAGCAAGTAGCCTCGGTCCGAAGTGAAATTTTCCCACTGCCCTCCGGAGCCAATCCTTTGTCAGGTCGTCATTAAACCCGCCATTCTTGTAGGAAGCTGTGATCACCCGGGGATGCTCTGCATAGCCTTTACATCACGGACAGCACCTTTAAACACAATTTAAGGCTTCACTTTGTCCCTTCTGCTTTGGCTGCAAGTGCCTTCTCATGACCGGTGGTTTTGAGGCAGATGGAGCGGGCGCCCCTCCCATTGACCGTATCGGAACCAACCATGTCAAACCAGACGGCTGTTTCATCCATGGCGATGATATTCTTGGGCTGGATTTTCTTGTCCTCTATCTGTTTAGTAGAGAAAACGAGGAAGTTGACAATCTTCTCGACGGGAGCGTCCTTCTGTGCAACAGTTGTTCTCCTCCTGAGGGTAAAGTTGTTCCGACGCAGGAATCGATTAAGCCAGCCACTCGTTGCACCAAACACCACCCAGGTGTCACTCGCGGTGGCATACAACTCCTTGGCCTTAATGCGGATCATTTTGCGGGACACACGGTGGTTCAGTCCACGAAAATGATGTATCCACTGACACAAATTAGCATCAAGCTCGTCGCTCACTTTCTTCCTACCTCCACCAGATAAGCGAGCTCGTTTTCCATCGATTGCCGATTGAGATAGTAGTTCTCCCTTTTTTTGTTTCCATTCTCGTACACGTTTTGGGTCAACGTTAAACTGCCTGGCCGCTGCCAAACCAGAATTATGCTCTGCATACTTCACAACTGCTAGCTTGAACTTTAAGTCAAACTTTCTGTTCTTCTTCCCCCTTAAAGTATTCCCGTCCATCAGTTGTGGTGTACCGGTATCCTGTTCATTCAACTCACTGCTACTGTTGCTTGCCATGTTGAAACTTTTCCTCTTGGGTTTGTTGTTGTCGTTGAGTGTGTGTTACGCTATATGCGGTGACCCATTGCAATATGTTGATTACCCAGAATCCCCACGTAACGTAAGCCATCACGGCATATATTTCGTTAAAGGCCTACTGAAATGAAATTTGCTTATTTAAACGGGGATAGCAGGTCCATTCTATGTGTCATACTTGATCATTTCGCGATATTGCCATATTTTTGCTGAAAGGATTTAGTAGAGAACATCGACGATAAAGTTCGCAACTTTTGGTCGCTGATAAAAAAAAGCCTTGCCTGTACCGGAAGTAGCGTGACGTCACAGGTTGTAGAGCGCCTCACATCTGCACATTGTTTACAATCATGGCCACCAGCAGGGAGAGCGATTCGAACAGAGAAAGCGACAATTACCCCATTAATTTGAGCGAGGATGAAAGATTTGTGGATGAGGAAAGTGAGAGTGAAGGATTAGAGGGCAGTGGAAGCGATTCAGATAGGGAATATGCTGTGAGAGGCTGGGTGGGACCTGATATTCAGCTGGGAATGACTAAAACAGTAAATAAACACAAGACATATATATATATACTCTATTAGCCACAACACAACCAGGCTTTTATTTAATATGCTACAAATAAATCCGCATAGCATACACCTCCCCCCTCCCGTCCATATAACCCACCAATACAACTCAAACACCCGCACAACACAGTAAATCCCACAGCCCAAAGTACCGTTCACCTCCGTAAAGTTCATACAGCACATATATTTCCCCAAAGTTACGTACATGACATGCACATAGCGGCATGCACGTACAGGCAAGCAATCAAATGTTTGGAAGCCAAAGCTGTACTCACGGTAGCGCGTCTGCTATCCAACTCAAAGTCCTCCTGGTTGTGTTGCTGCAGCCAGCCGCTAATACACCGCTTCCCACCTACAGCTTTCTTCTTTGCTGTCTTCATTGTTCATTAAACAAATTGCAAAAGATTCACCAACACAGATGTCCAGAATACTGTGGATTTTTGCGATGAAAACAGACGACTTAATAGCTGGCCACAATGGTGTCCCAATATGTCTGCTACAATCCGTGACGTCACGCGCTAACGTCATCATACCGAGACGTTTTCAGCAGAATATTTTGCGGGGAATTTAAAATTGCACTTTACTAATCTAACCCGGCCGTATTGGCATGTTTTGCAATGTTAAGATTTCATCATTGATATATAAACTATCAGTCTGCGTGGTCGGTAGTAGTGGGTTTCAGTAGGCCTTTAAGCCTTTGATTGTCATGTAACTCTCTGGACTCCACGTGTCTACTGTTACCGTAATTACCAGAATTACTGCACCTTTGCTTTTCCTTTTAGCTTATAAATTGGGTTTAATGAAATCAATATGATTTTAATCTAAATTATGCAAATAACAGCCCATGGGCGGCTATTTGGACATAGGCGGTTATTAGGAAGAGGCGGTTAATTCACAAAATGGGGTCGGCTATTAGAACATGGCCGGTTATTTGCCCAAGGGCGTGTATTTGGTAATATACGGTATATGAAAAAAGATCAAACATAGACCATTCATTGGACGTGCGCCTTATAATCCGGTGCGCCCTACGGTCCGGAAAATATGGGAATAGGAATCATAAAAATGTGATCAGTATTGCCACATGTGTGGGCGTAAGTTAAAGTAAGAAAACCTCTGACTCGACTAAGTCATTTGGTGCCACATGTCTGTCTTATATTCTGCTCAATACCACACATTCCTCTGACATTTTGTGTATCTTAGTAAAGACAGCCTTTTTCAACCCAACGCTTCGATCTTATTAGATGTCGTGATAATGCTACATTGTAGGATGAAAGAACTCATGGCAAAAGCAAACTAAAACACAGATTGGCTTTTTGGTAGCTTTTTGATGGTCAAAATAAATACATAATGAACATTATGCAACACAATATTCCCAGGTGCGTGTTGGTTCACAATAAAGCTGAGTCAGTGAGAGAAGGCGGCAGCCGTTAATGTCAGTGCGGGACTCAAAAGTGCAAGAAATAATTTGTACGCAGTTTGAAGCCTTCGCCCCTTGAAAGGTCACCGGTTTGCACAGGCTTTACTTAGTCCGTATAGTATCTACAAATAAAGCCCTGCCAGGACCAGCACATGTAGACTGTGTCACGAAAAAGGGTAACAAAGGAGTATTCCCAGTGATAGCCGTGTCTGACTTCAGGAACACTTAGACATCAGAATCCATCACATCACGACGTCTGAACGTAGGTTCACCGTTTTCCTCTCGTGATATAAATGCTTGAAGTGAAAAGGTCTGTTAAGCTAACTGGGTGGGGCTTACTCTATCTGACATGAATGCAGCATTAAACTGTCACCCTGCAGGCTTTTTTTCCCCAGTACATATCTGTAAGACAAGATGTCAGCAGTAGGCACAATCCATTACCTCACACACATGAAATCACCTACGACAAGAATAACTCTTGCGTGAGAACGAGAGAGAATGTGGCGGCCTTCCTTGTGAACCTCCAGGTCAAAGTGTCAAAGCAGTGAAGGCGTCACACCTGCTTCAGCTGTTACGACCCATGCCGTTTCCTGCGTATGGTGTTGGTGCTTGTTTTTGCACGAAGTCTAATAAATTATACATTGGGAGTGTATAGTGTTTTATGTACTCAGAGACGTGTTACAGGCGCTAAAGTAGACATGTTAATGGGGGATAGAGCAGCTTACGAGTCTTAGCTCTGTCCTAGAGAGGGTTGGTGTACAAGATGGGTTAGTAAAAAACGGTTGGTCTATACCAATGTGCCGTGGGTGATTAATTTCACCTATTTGGGTTAAAAATATTTTTTGCAAACCAGTAATTATAGTCTGCAAATGATGTGTTGTTGTTGTGTGTCTCTGCTGTCTAGAGCTCTGCAGAGTAACCGTGTAATACTCTTCCATATCAGTAGGTGGCAGCCGGTAGCTATTTGCTTTGTAGATGTCGGAAACAGCGGGAGGCAGCGTGCAGGTAAAAAGGTGTCTAGTGCTTAAACCAGAAATAAACAAAAGGTGAGCGCCCCTAAGAAAAGGCATTGAAGCTGAGGGAAGGCTATGCAGAACAAAACTAAAACTGAACTGGCTACAAAGTAAACAAAAACAGAATGCTGGACGACAGCAAAGACTTACTGTGGAGCAAAGACGGCGTCCTCAATGTACATCCGAACATGACATGACAATCAAATTATTGTTACAGTGTAATAATTAGTGTTACCTGTGGTAATGCCACTATGATACAACATTTGTATAATCCGTAAACAAAGTAACAGTAAAACTCAATCTATTAATCACTGAATGGAGAACTGGGGGTGGGATTTAAATAAGTTATCTTCTTCCCACCAGGGGCGCCGCTAGGGATTTTGGGCCCCATGAAAATAATCTTTACAGGGCCCCCTGTATTATAATTTCATCATCATTAGGGGCCTCTCTGGGCCCCCCTCCATCATGGGCCCCTAGAATCTGTCTCCTTTACCCCCCCTTTTCGGTGCCCCTGCTTCCCACTCCCTGTCAGGCAAAACTGGACAATCATGCATTACATACTGTACATTACCTTTTGCACTATATTAATTTATATTATTATGTGTTGTCAACTTTGTACTTTTTTTTATGTCATTGCCTGAAATAAATGAATAAAATGAAAAAAATTAAGAAAATAATAACAATGTACCCACAAAGAAGGATACAAACCACTGAAATATTCTTGATTGCTAAAACAAAGTAGATGCGGGCAATATCGCTCAAAAGGAAGACATGAAACTGCTACAAGAAAATACCAAACAAATAGAGAAAAAGCCACCAAAATAGGAGGGCAAGACAAGAACTAAAACACTAGAGCAAAAAAGTCGAAATAAGTCAGGGTGTGATGTGACAGGTCGTGACAGTACATCTACTTTGAGAAAAGAGTTATATTGATGCATGCTTGGTTATGGTTTAAAGTCATATCCAACAATTGCGACAACGACTTTTTACTATCAACTGAGTTTCATTTTTTAATGATTTCTGCTGGTGGTGTGCCTCTGGTTGTTTTCAATGCAAAAAATGTGCCTTGGCTCAAAAAAGGTTGAAAAACACTGGTCTAGACCAGTGGTCCCCAACCACGGTACCGGTCTGTGGATCGATTGGTACCGGGCCGCACAAGAAATTATAAAAAAATAAATTAAAAAAATAAAAAATAAATAAAAAATTATTAAATCAACATAAAAAACACAAGATACACTTACAATTAGTGCACCAACCCAAAAAACCTCCCTCCCCCATTTACACTCATTCACACTCATTCGCACAAAAGGGCTGAGATAGGCTCCAGCGACCCCCCGCAACCCCAAAAGGGACAAGCGGTAGAAAATGGATTGTGGGTTTTTTTTTTTCTGTAATTAATATTTCTGGTTCTTACATTATATATCAATATAGATCAATACAGTCTGCAGGGATACAGTCCGTAAGCACGCATAATTGCATTTTTTAATGACAAAAAAAAAAAAAAAAATGTTGCATCAGGATCCCTTTTAGTTAGGGTTGCACGATATAAATGATATAAGTTAATCCGACGATAGAGCTTTTAATACTATCGTGATAATGCATATTGAAGACATATTGTAGCTGCATCTTGTATATGTGACAGCAACAAGCGAACGAAGGCATCCTCAATGCAATGTAGTATTAATGCAAGTGGCTAATGTTCCTCCCCAGTGCAAAGCCACTTTTAAGTTAGTAATCTTTGCCTCCATGTCTGCGAAGAAACTGTGTTTCTTATGTAAGCCCAGGGTATTTTAAAGGGGAACTGCACTCTTTTTGGAATTTTGCCCATCGTTTATAGTCATTGTGAAAGACATGACGACAGATGGATTTTTTTAATGCAGTCTAACTAGTATATAAAAGTCAGCTTATACCGCAGCCAATGGGAGCTTGTCTATCTCATCCATAAAATCCAATAAATAACCATTCAAAAAGCGCCAACAATACTCCATTTACATTTTTTGACTTGAATATTAATCAAGTATTAATGATAGTGTATTATAAGCGCTAACGCAGACTCTATCTAGTGGCGCCGTGATCTTTTGTTGAGAAGAATTGTTGTATATTCTTGGGTAGCAGGTTATAGTTTGCTTTGTGCATAATTTTAGCTGTTTGCAAATTCACTATGTCGTGGAATTTCAGTATCTTTGATTCAATAAATAAAGGATTTGTATGTTCTCTATATCCAACATTATGTATTATTCTAACTGATCTTTTTTGTAACACCGTTAATGAATGAAGTGTACTTTTGTAATTATTTCCCCATATTTCTACACAGTAGCTCAGATATGGTAACACTAGTGAGCAGTATAGACTATGAAGTGATTTTTTTGTCTAGAACATGTTTTGCTTTATTCATTATTGACGTGTTTCTTGCTACTTTATGTTGTATATTTTTTACGTGAGATTTCCAGTTCAATTTATCATCAATCATTATACCTAGAAATTTGGTTTCATTTACTCTTTCAATTTCTATTCCGTCTATTTGTATTTGTGTTTGACTTTCTCTTCTACTATTACCAAATAGCATTATTTTAGTTTTACTAAGATTCAACGATAGTCTGTTTTTGTCAAACCATCTTTTTAATTTGTTAATTTCTTCTGTTATTATTTGTATTATCTCCTGTGTGTTCTCTCCTGAACAAAACGCTGTTGTATCATCCGCAAATAATACTAACTTTAAATCTTTTGTAACTTTACAAATGCCATTTATATAGAGATTGAATAATTTAGGTCCTAATATTGATCCCTGAGGTACACCACAGGATATATTTAGCGTTGTAGACGTGTGTTCGCCTAGCTTCACGTATTGTTTCCTGTTCGTTAGATAACTTCTTATCCAGTTTAAGACTAACCCTCTGATGCCATATCGTTCTAGTTTTTTGATTAAAATATTGTGATTAATTGTGTCAAATGCTTTAGTTAGATCCATAAAAACTGCTGCTGCACATTTTTTACTGTCTATTGCATTGGTAATTTCTTCTGTAATTTCAATTAAAGCCATTGAAGTTGAGACATTAGCTCTGTATCCATATTGGTCCTCTTCGAGTATTCTATTTTTATTTATGAAACTCTCTAATCTGTTATTAAACAGTTTTTCAATGATTTTAGAAAATTGTGGAAGTAAAGAAACAGGTCTATAATTTGTAAATTGATGTTTATCTCCAGTCTTATAAATTGGTGCAACTTTAGCTATTTTCATTTTGTTTGGAAATGTACCTGTTTGAAAATGATAGGTTACTAATATACATTAATGGTCCTGATATCTCTTCTATAACCTGCTGCTTACTCGCTTCCTTGCTCCCTGTAAGTTTATTCTAGATCATAAATCATGCATCTCACCTGGACATGAGACGTCTGAGTAGGTATTCCGACAAGTTGGTACACTTTGACAGCCATTTAGGACCCGAAACTGGAGAGGACGACACAAAAAGACATTGTACAATAAGTGATGTTTAATTACGATTGTTGGCTCTCATAAAGTCTGCAGTGAGTAATAATCAGTGATTAAGAAAAACAAAAGCAAACGTGATGCGTTTTTTTAATTAATGCGCCGCATACGCTTAAAATGATCAAAAATGTGCTCGTTACTACATTACATATATACTTACAAAAATCCTTATAGGAGGTGTGTGGAGGTTTTTTTTACGTGTGTGCTGAACAAAGATGTTACCGTTATGGTAAAAACATGCTAAACGCAAAGGAAAAGCTAAAATACTGCTTCCGGTTCAATTTGTCATCACACAGATGAACACCCATTTTTGCATTTTGAATGAATTTTTTTCCCATTTTTGTGTTTTATATGAAAAAATGTAAATCCATAAAAGAAAAACAGCACAAAATCCAATTTTATTGCAATATTTGAATTAAAATCAACCACTTTTTGTTTGTTTTAAAATCTGCCATATATAACAAAAATCGAAAAACGGCCCTAATTGTATTTTTTGATTTGCGTTTCAGAATTGGAAATAGAATGAACGGAAGGTACACGGACCCATGTGCAATCCAGAAAAATAGTTTTGCACTCGTTTTAATTCCTATTTTTAATAGACTCCAGGACCCCCCGCAACCCTGAAAGGGACAAGCAGTAGAAAATGGATGGATGGATGGATTTTCAAACTCATTAATAAATTTGGATAATAGATCACAATCCGTTTTCCTTTTTTTGTATTTTTATTATCAAACCAAAAAACAGGGAAAGTGGATTATTTGTGTCAGAATAATTTTTCCATTCCAAAGGAAAAACAAACGGCCACGACGTACATGGACCATGGGTCCGTGTACCTTCCGTTCATTCCATTTCCAATTCTTAAATGCAAATCAAAAAACAAATTTCGGGACATTTATTCTATTTTCAAAGTCGGACAACTATTTAATGACACTTTTTTTTTAAACAACAATAGGACTACTTCCGGTTCAATTTCTCATCACACAGATAAACAAGCATTTTTGCATTTTGGATGAACATCAATTGGATTTTTGTGTCTATCTGTAAAAATAAAAATCAATAAAAGGAAAACAACACCGAATGTTATTTTATGGCAATATTTTAATGTTTTAAAATCTGCCATATATAATAAAAATCGAAAAACGGCCCTAGTTTAGTTTTTTTGATTTGCGTTTAATAATTGGAAATAGAATGAACGAAAGGTACACGGACGGACCCATGTGCAATCCAGAAAATAGTTTTCCACTTGTTTTAATTCCTATTTTTGATTTTCAAACTCATTATTAAATTCGGATAATGGATAACAATCCGTGTTCCATTTTTTTTTTTTTTAATTATCAAACCAATAAACAGGGAAAGTGGATTTTTGTGTCAGAATAATTTTTCCATTCCAAAGGAAAAACAAACGGCCGCGACGTACACGGACCATGGGTCCATGTACCTTCCGTTCATTCTATTTCCAATTCTTAAATGCAAATCAAAAAACAAAAATCCGGGAAATTTTTTGTATCTTCAAAGTCGGACAACTATTTAATGACACTTTTTTTTTTAAACGACAATAGGACTGTTGTTACCGTCATGCTAAAAACATGCTAAACGCAAAGGAAAAGCTACAATACTACAGATAAACACGCATTTTTGCATTTTGGATGAACATCAATTGGATGTTTGTGTCTATCTGTAAAAAAAAAAAATCAATAAAAGGAAAACAACACGGAATTTTATTTTATGGCAATATTTTAATGAAAATCAACCCTTTTTTTAATAATAATAATAATACCTGGGATTTATATAGCGCTTTTCTAAGTACCCAAAGTCGCTTTACATGTTAACAACCCATCATTCATTCACACCTGGTGGTGGTAAGCTACTTTCGTAGCCACAGCTGCCCTGGGGTAGACTGACGGAAGCGTGGCTGCCAATTGGCGCCTACGGCCCCTCCAACCAATTTTTGTTTGTTTTAAAATCTGCCATATATAATAAAAATCGGAAAACGGCCCTAATTTAGTTTTTTTATTTGCGTTTAAGAATTGGAAATAGAATGAACGGAAGGTACACGGACAAAGTGCAATCCAGAAAATAGTTTTCCACTTGTTTTAATTCCTTTTTTTAAATTTTTAAACTCATTAATACATTCCTAAAATAATCCATTTTCCGTTTTTTTTATTATCAAACCAAAAAACATGGAAAGCGGATTTTTGTGTCAGAATAATGTTCCATTCCAAAGGAAAAACAAACGGCGGCGACGTACACGGACCATGGATGAGTTCGGTACAGCTCGGTATGTAGAGTGGCCGTGCCAGCAACTTGAGGGTTCCAGGTTCGATCCCCGCTTCCGCCATCCTAGTTACCGCTGTTGTGTCCTTGGGCAAGACACTTTACCCACCTGCTCCCAGTGCCACCCACACTGGTTTTAAATGTAACTTAGATATTGGGTTTCACTATGTAAAGCGCTTTGAGTCACTGGAGAAAAAGCGCTATATAAATATAATTCACTTCACTTCACTTCTGTGCAAGGAAATAGTCCTCAGCGCCGCAACAGATGGAAGCTGTCATTCTCTTTCTATCACGTCCTCCTTGTCTTCCCTTCTTATTCACACTCCTCACTATTTTGCATGATGCCTCAGTGCGGCTCCATGCGTGAAGACACGTCAGCTGGATGCCGTGCGAGCGGGCTTATTTTGCCTCGGAGACACGGTCACAGGTTGCCATGCGTGTCTACGTGTGTGACGGCAACAACTCTCGTCGGTTCATCACGTGGACGTGAACTCAGCACGCGGTATCAAACATCTGTTGTGTAAGTCATTAACACCCCGCCATGGCGGCGCGAATGCAAAGGATGAGGCATTGGAGGATGGCTGTGTATCTGCTAAACTGGAATGAGTCACTCCCGACAGCGTTTTTTTTTGGGGGGGAGCAGTTTGAGGTGTAAAGGCGGGGCTGGATGCTGCGTTTCTGGTATAAATAAAGGAAAAGCCTCATCAAAGTGCAACGGCAAGTCAGTCACACTTTCACGATGTAGATTATTTCACTAAAGTTATACATGGAGAACTTATACACTATATTGCCAGAAGTATTTAGCCACCTGCCTTGACTCACATAGGAACTTGAAGTGCCATCCCATTCCTAACCCATAGGGTTCAATATGATGTCGGTCCACTTTTTGCAGCTATTACAGCTTCAACTCATCTGGGAAGGCTGTCCACAAGGTTGCGGAGTGTCTTTATAGGAATTGTCCACCATTCTTCCAAAAGCGAATTGGTGAGGTCACACACTGATGTTGGTCGAGAAGGCCTGGCTCTTAGTCTCCGTTCTAATTCATCCCAAAGGTGTTCTATCGGGTTCAGGTCAGGACTCTGTGCAGGCCAGTCAAATTCATCCATGTCTTTGTGGACCTTGCTTTGTGCACTGTACCAACTTTTTTTTGCAATGTGTTGCTGCCATTAAATTCTAAGTTAATGATTATTTGCACAAAAAAATAATAATTCTCAGTTCGAACATTAAATATCTTGTCTTTGCCGTCTATTCAATTGAATATAGGTTGAAAAGAATTTGCAAATCATTGTATTCTGTTTTTATTTACGAATTACACAACGTGCCTATTTCACTGGTTTTGGGTTTCGCATGTTTTACGATCAAAAAATATTTTGTAATTTTTTGTTGCTCTTTACAAGCTCGGAAAATAAGTGCCTGGACCAAGGAGGGCAAAGACCAAAGGATTTGTTCCATACTCTAGCTAATAGTAAGACATTAGTTACATATTTAATTGATATTGTTTCAGTACATCGCCATCCTGTTTTTTTTTGTCTGATTATTGTTGAATATTGGTTGATCTTGACTGTCTGATGGGTGATGAGCCAAGGAGACGCCAACGAGGAATCGTCAAACAAACAGCTTTATTTGTTTCAGCGAGCCTCAGACTGGAACTGCAGCTTCCAGGAGAACGAGTATGGGCCTGATTACTCTTCCGATGTCCTCTCGGACCACTGTGACTAAATACCCCTTACACGAAGACCCCCACTCTTCGTAACTCCAGCCTTAGAGCCGGCCAGTCTGGACAAAGCCCAGTTTGTTGTTTGGCCAGTCAATCTTCCCCTGACCTTATTCCTCTGATCAGTTTGAGTCGGGTGACCTCCGACTCCTATCCTCTACTCCTACCTGTGGGGGCTTCCTACTAGATGTTGCTAATGTTTTTATTATCACTCCTAAAATCCAAACCTGCATTCCTTTAGGATTCCAATTGTCCCGGGGGCAAGAGCCACCATTCTCTGGAGAGCTTGTGACGGACATCTGCACCCGACGCTATCTAAGGGCATATTTCCGGAAAAAATGGATGGATGGATGGATGGATTTCTATGGTAGTTCACAATCACATAGAAAAATGGTACACGGTAACATTTAAATCATTCAACGATTTATAAAATGTGAGCAGCGTCAGTGTTGTTACAGCCAATACTGCCCCTGTAACTACTTGGTATTGGATTGATACCCACAATTGTAGTATTGCCCGAAACAGATGTATCAGAATCAGAATAGTTTTTATTGCCATTGTTTGAGAACGGGTTCACAAAGTAGGAATTTTACTTGGTGCAATCGTGCACCCATCCAGGACCTGTTCTCCTCCAGGACCAGGCGTGTGGGTCAGATCACAGCTGACTCTTCTCACCCTGGACACAAACTATTCTCCCTTCTCCCCTCAGGCAGGAGACTACGGTCTCTCCAGACCCACACCTCCCGCCACCTGAACAGTTTGTTCCCCTCAGCCATCAGGCACATGAACAATAACAAGATCTGATAGCTCAGTTACAGCTCATGTTATTCTATTCTGTGTTTGTATGTGTTTTATGTTGCACGATTGCACCAAGTAAAATTCCTAGTTTGTGAACCCGTTCTCAAACAATGGCAATAAAAACTACAAACCCCGTTTCCATATGAGTTGGGAAATTGTGTTAGATGTAAATATAATTGGAATACAATGATTTGCAAATCCTTTTCAACCCATATTCAATTGAATGCACTACAAAGACAAGATATTTGATGTTCAAACTCATAAACTTTATTTTTTTTTTGCAAATAATAATTAACTTAGAATTTCATGGCTGCAACACGTGCCAAAGTAGTTGGGAAAGGGCATGTTCACCACTGTGTTACATGGCCTTTCCTTTTAACAACACTCAGTAAACGTTTGGGGACTGAGGAGACACATTTTTGAAGCTTCTCAGGTGGAATTCTTTCCCATTCTTGCTTGATGTACAGCTTAAGTTGTTCAACAGTCCGGGGGTCTCCCTTGTGCTATTTTAGGCTTCATAATGCGCCACAAATTTTCAATGGGAGACAGGTCTGGACTACAGGCAGGCCAGTCTAGTACCCGCACTCTTTTACTATGAAGCCACGTTGATGTAACACGTGGCTTGGCATTGTCTTGCTGAAATAAGCAGGGGCGTCAATGGTAACGTTGCTTGGATGGCAACATATGTTGCTCCAAAACCTGTATGTACCTTTCAGCATTAATGGCGCCTTCACAGATGTGTAAGTTACCCATGTCTTGGGCACTAATACACCCCCATACCATCACAGATGCTGGCTTTTCAACTTTGCGGATGGTTCTTTTCCTCTTTGGTCCGGAGGACACGACGTCCACAGTTTCCAAAAACAATTTGAAATGTGGACTCGTCAGACCGCAGAACACTTTTCCACTTTGTATCAGTACATCTTAGATGAGCTCAGGCCCAGCGAAGCCGACAACGTTTCTGGGTGTTGTTGATAAACGGTTTTCGCCTTGCATAGGAGAGTTTTAACTTGCACTTACAGATGTAGCGACCAACTGTAGTTACTGACAGTGGGTTTCTGAAGTGTTCCTGAGCCCATGTGGTGATATCCTTTACACACCGATGTCGCTTGTTGATGCAGTACAGCCTGAGGGATGGAAGGTCACGGGCTTAGCTGCTTACGTGCAGTGATTTCTCCAGATTCTCTGAACTCTTTGATGATATTACGGAGCGTAGATGGTGAAATCCCTAAATTCCTTGCAATAGCTGGTTGAGAAAGGTTTTTCTTAAACTGTTCAACAATTTGCTCACGCATTTGTTGACAAAGTGGTGACCCTCACCCCATCCTTGTTTGTGAATGACTGAGCATTTTATGGAATCTACTTTTACACCCAATCATGGCACCCACCTGTTCCCAATTTGCCTGTTCACCTGTGGGATGTTCCAAATAAGTGTTTGATGAGCATTCCTCAACTTTATCAGTATTCATTGCCACCTTTCCCAACGTCTTTGTCACGTCTTGTTGGCATCAAATTCTAAAGTTAATGATTATTTGCAAAAAAAAAAAAGTTTATCAGTTTGAACATCAAATATGTTGTCTTTGTAGCATATTCAACTGAATATGGGTTGAAAATGATTTGCAAATCATTGTATTCCGTTTATATTTACATCTAACACAATTTCCCAACTCATATGGAAACAGGGTTTGTATTCTGATTTTGATTCTGATTCTGATGTTAAGTATTTAAACAACAAAATAATAAGTGCTTTTTATATTTTAACAGAAGTGAAGATAGAAACGTGTTACAACAGAAAGTAACCAGATATTAGCAGTTAATTAACAAGTAGATTCATAATAATTTTGAGAAAATAATACAACCGTTACTGACGTAATATGTGACCGCATATGTCAGCAGCCAAATTAGGAGCTTTTGCTACCCGTTTTAAAAATGGTTATATCATCATTTATATGCCAAATAATATAAAGATTTTAAGCAAATCACCTAATAGGAAGTTAGGGACGTGGAATACGTTTTTCTGAGGTCATTATTTTGTTGGTGCATTTTTAAAGATTAAAGTACCAATGATTGTCACACACACACTAGATGTGGTGAAATGTGTCCTCTGCATTTGTCCCATCCCCTTGGGGAGCAGTGGGCAGCAGCGGCGCCGCGCCCGGGAATCATTTTGGTGATTTAACCCCCAACTCCAACCCTATGTTGCTGAGTGCCAAGCAGGGAGGTTATGGGTTTGCACCAAAAATGAGGATTACCACTATTGTTATGAAGTTTGGAAGTGTGTGACTTTCGGGGCAAAAAGACAGCTCTTGATCGTTGCCATGTTTGACTTTAAAATGTCGACTTTAAAAAAAAAAAGTGCCTCTAGAGTTCCTACATGCCGAGCTTGAACGACATCTTACCAGACCCTTTTGCAAAAGTTTAGTATTTCCAGCGCTTTAAAAACACACATTTGTGATGAAAAGTGTCACTCCGGTGACATCCTGCACTGACAGTTGCTCTTGCTGTGTTGATCACAAACATTCGGTGCCACCGAGAAAAAAGGATAACACCTTTTGTTGTTTGATAAAAAAAAAAACTGTTTATCTCCTTCTCCTTTTCTCCACTTCATCTTTGTACAAATCTGTCATAACTGCATCGACAGGTGTGTTGTGGACGGTCTTCCGATATCAAGTCTGCGCATGTGCTGCAACACCATAAGGAAGCTGTCAAAACGACCATAATTGATTCGACTTTTTTAATGTATTTTGAAACTTTATTAGTTGTTGTTATGAGCCGTTTCGGGTCCCCTGGAAATCTCGGTCCCTGGTGATACCAGGAGACGGTACACCAAGGGAGATGGAGGGGCTAGTACAGGGATGTCCAAAGAGCGGCCCGGGGGCCATTTGCGGCCCGCAGGTAATTTTTTAACGGCCCCATGGCACATTCTAAAAATACGATAAAAAAAACATAAAAAGTAGTATAAAAGAGTAAACAGGTGACAATAAAATGTTGCTATGTTGACTCTAATAACACTAAGCTGTCATGCAGGCTTTTTCTTTCTTTAAAACATAATAATGAATCAAAAACAATGTTATTATGAATTATTGACCTATTCAAGGCTCCAATTAGGTCACATTAAATATTCCACTTTGAGATATTTTTTGGGGAAAATGTTGCATATTTTGTGTTTGCCATATAAAAAAACGATGTTTGTGTTTTTTTAAAGAAGGGCCTAAAATGAACAAACAAGGAACATAATAAACAACAATACAAGTTATAATTGACGGATAGATCTGAAGTTGATCTTGAGACTATTGTGTTAACAGTTTGAAAAAAAAATACGATTTTACTGAGCAGGACCCTTTTGGATCCCCAATAATTTTAGTGGGACTTTTATTTTTTTTAAGTGTCATTGCTCAAAAAATAATAATACATTACAATTAATGTTGTTATGAGTTATGTTATGAGCTCCAATTATTATATCATCTGAAATGTTCCACTTCAAAATTTTATTGGGGGAAAATATTTCATATTTTGTGTTTTTTCCATAAAAAAATGGGTTTTCTTTGACAAAAAGGGCATACAACTTAAATCTAAAAAAAAAAAAAAACGTTATATTGACAGATATACCTAATGTTAATATAGATCTTTAAACTTTGAATAATAATAATAATACTAAATAATGACATTTTTTAATTTTTTTTTAACCTAAACCCTTTAGAGTCCCCGGCATCAAGCCTGAGTGGAGGCCTAAATGTATATTTTTTATACATATATTGTATTGGTTTTTAAAATAAAAAATATCAAAATGGCCCCCGCTTGCTTTGATTTTTCAGTGTGCGGCCCTCAGTGGAAAAAGTTTGGACACCCCTGGGCTAGTATGAGGGTTGTCCAAGCCATATACCTTTACTGCCAGTAAGCCACTCATGTGCCCAAATAGTTAGAAACAGTCTCATTGTGACGTCAGTGTGTTGTCAGTTTGGCATTTGCTAGAGATCGCCATCAGTACTACGTTGTCCTCTTAAATGACAGCAGGTTCATACTGAGCACATGTGACTGATGTGGAAACAGTCTGTTGAACATTCGGATCAGATTTAGGTCTGTCTGGGAGGCGATCACCCTGGGAAGTTTCCGTCTCATTTAATAACTCCCAAAAATGTATTATGCCAGTATCTACACCAGGGGTGTCCAAACTTTTTCCACTGAGGGCCGCACACAGAAAAATTTAAGCATGCGGGGGCCATTTTGATATTTTTCATTTTCAAACTTTAACAAAATATATGGATTTTTTTTAATTTTTTTTAACCTTTAGGGCTCCCGGGGACCATAAAGGGTCTCAGTCATTAAAATGTAAAAAAATAAGTCAAATTATAATTATTTTTTATTTAACGCTTACAGTAAATCTCTATATCAACTTCAGGTTGATATAAAGTAAAAAAAAAAAAAAAAGGTTTTATGCCTTTTCTGTCAAAGACAACTTTGTTTTTTATAGTAAAACTGAAATATGCAGTATTTAGTAATTAGAGCCCTAAAAGATCAATAATGCAGGACACCATTGATTTTAATTCTTTAATATGTTTGAGTAATTACTAGAGATGTCCGATAATATTGGTCTGCCGATATTATCGGCTGATAACTGCGCTAAAATGTAATATTGGAAATTATCGGTATCGTTTTTTTTATTATCAGTATCGTTTTTTTTTTTTTTTTAATTAAATCCACATAAAAAACACAAGATACACTTACAATTAGTGCACCAACCCAGAAAACCTCCCTCCCCCATTTACACTCATTCACACTCATTCACACAAAAGGGTTGTTTCTTTCTGTTATTAATATTCTGGTTCCTACATTATATATCAATATATATCAATACAATCTGCAAGGGATACAGTCCGTAAGCACACATGATTGTGCGTGCTGCTGGTCCACTAATAATACTAACCTTTAACAGTTAATTTTACAAATATTCATTAATTACTAGTTTCTATGTAACTGTTTTTATATTGTTTTACTTTCTTTTTTATTCAAGAAAATGTTTTTAATTTATTTATCTTATTTTATTTGATTCATTTTTTTAAAAAGTACCTTATCTTCACCATACCTGGTTGTCCAAATTAGGCATAATAATGTGTTGATTCCACGACTGTATATATCGGTTGATATCGGTATCGGTTGATATCGGTATCAGTAATTAAAGAGTTGGACAATATCGGCATATCGGATATCGGCAAAAAACCATTATCGGACATCCCTAGTAATTACAGTGAAATGTTAAATAAAATCCTACTAAATATATTATGGATCCAAAAGGTCCCCCACTCATAAAGTGATACATTTTTATTAGTTATTTTTTTACTTTTAACACTTTAATTATGAGATCAACTTCAGATATATCTGTCGATTTTACGTTTGAACTATTATTTTGTTTGTATTATGTCTTTGATGTTTTTTTTATGGCAACCACACAATATATGCAATATTTTTTCCACATAAAACATTTTAAAGTGACATTTTTGAAGTAATAATTCATTGTAACAGATATGTTTTGTCTTTTTTTTTTTTTGAGCAATGGCAAAAAAAAATAAAATAAACAAAGACAAAAGAAAAAAAAAACAGCCTGCATGGCAGCTTTGTGTCAACATTGCAACTTTTTCTGGTTAGATTTCACCTCATTCCACTTTTTTTTTTAAATGTTTTTTTTAATTTTTGCAATACTATCAATTTTGCAATTTTTGCAGAATGTGTGGGGGGCCGGTAAATGATTGGCTGCGGGCCGCAAATGGCCCCCGGGCCGCACTTTGGACACCTCTGATCTACACCATTTATTTGTATTTGTGTTTGAGTATTCATTTTTCAGTTTCCAAATAAGCATACCTTTTGGTGTTGCCTGAATTCAAGGATAATGTGTTTATATCAAACCATCTTTTTAGTTGGTTGAGTTCTAGCGTAACAAATTATTACTTCCTCTGTATTTTCCCCCTGAGCAGAATGTAGTAGTATCATGTACAAATAGTATTAGCTGTAAGTCTTTTATGTCATTGATATACAAAACCCCAAAACCAGTGAAGTTTGTGCGTTGTGTAATTGGTAAATAAAAACAGAATACAATGATTTGCAAATCCTTTTCAACTTATATGTTGCTAGAATAATTATGTATATATTATCATCATAACTTTATGCTTAAAGGCCTACTGAAACCCACTACTACCGACCACGCAGTCTGACAGTTTATATATCGATGATGAAATCTTAACATTGCAACACATGCCAATACGGCCGGGTTAGATTAGTAAAGTGCAATTTTAAATTTCCCGCGAAATATCCTGCTGAAAACGTCTCGGTATGATGACGTTTGCGCGTGACGTCACGGATTGTAGAGGACATTTTGGGACAGCATTGTGGCCAGCTATTAAGTCGTCTGCTTTCATCGCAAAATTCCACAGTATTCTGGACATCTGTGTTGGTGAATCTTTTGCAATTTGTTTAATGAACAATGAAGACAGCAAAGAAGAAAGCTGTAGGTGGGAAGCGGTGTATTAGCGGCCGGCTGCAGCAACACAAACACGTAGCCGGTGTTTCATTGTTTACATTCCCGAAATATGACAGTCAAGCTTTACCATTGGCCTGTGGAGAACTGGGACAACAGAGACTCTTACCAGGAGGACTTTGAGTTGGATGCGCGGTACCGTGGGTACGCAGCTGCGGCGTCCAAACATTTGATCGCTTGCCCGTACGTGCGTGCCGCTATGTGCATGTCACGTACGTAACTTTTGGGGAAATATATGTGCTTTATGAACTTTGCGGATGTGAACGGTACTTTGGGCTGTGGGATTGAGTGTGTTGTGCGGGTGTTTGAGTTGTATTGGCGGGTTATATGGACGGGAGGGGGGATGTGTTTGTTATGCGGGATTAATTTGTGGCATATTAAATATAAGCCTGGTTGTGTTGTGGCTAATAGAGTATATATATGTCTTGTGTTTATTTACTGTTTTAGTCATTCCCAGCTGAATATCAGGTCCCACCCGCCTCTCACAGCATCTTCCCTATCTGAATCGCTTCCACTGCCCTCTAGTCCTTCACTTTCACTTTCCTCATCCACGAATCTTTCATCCTCGCTCAAATTAATGGGGAAATTGTCGCTTTCTCTGTCCGAATCGCTCTCGCTGCTGGTGGCCATGATTGTAAACAATGTGCAGATGTGAGGAGCTCCAAAACCTGTGACGTCACGCTACTTCCGGTACAGGCAAGGCTTTTTTATCAGCGACCAAAAGTTGCGAACTTTATCGTCGATGTTCTCTACTAAATCCTTTCAGCAAAAATATGGCAATATCGCGAAATGATCAAGTATGACACGTAGAATGGACCTGCTATCTCCATTTAAATAAGAAAATCGCATTTCAGTAGGCCTTTAAGGGGCGTTGCTATAAAGCATTGTCAATTGTGCTGCAGTGGTATTTTTGTATTTGTGCAGAGCTCGCAATCCAATAGATTGCCAGCCTCTTTATCAGTGTTGTGTCCAGACTCGGCCTGCTGACTGCCAACGCCGAACATTGGGTACTGGGACGCAGACAAAGCAGAGACTGGGCGATAGCACCAAGTGTCAACATATTTGCATTTTTGTATAATCATATATTGTGTCTAACTGGAGTTGTCGAGATTACCCCCTTCCCTCAGCGACAGTGATGTAATAGGGACATTCCTAATAAATTGAGGAGACACGCGGCCAGGATCTTTAGAACGTAGTTAAGATCTGTAACTAGAATACAGCCAAACGTGTCTCCTCATGAGCTAAATTGAACTCTGTCTCTGCATGATTCCTTGCTTCTTGTCTGATTATTAGATGTCATCAGTGTTTGAACCTGACATATGTTCAATTGAATAGACTGCAAAGACAAGATATTTAATGTTGGAACTGAGAAACTTCTTTTTTTTTCCGCAAATAATCATTCACTTAGAATTTAATGGCAGCAAAACATTGCACAAAAGTTGTCAAAGGGATATTTTTTTACCACTGTGTCACATGGCCTTTCCTTTTAACAACATTCAGTAGATGTTTGAGAACTGAGGAGACCGATTTTTTCTTTCCCATTCTTGCTTGATGTACAGCTTAAGTTGTTCAACAGTCCGGGGGTCTCCCTTGTGCTATTTTAGGCTTCATAATGCGCCACACATTTTCAATGGGGGACAGGTCTGGACTACAGGCAGGCCAGTCTAGTACCCGCACTCTTTTACTACGAAGCCACGCTGTTGTAACACGTGGCTTGGCATTGTCTTGCTGAAATAAGCAGGGGCGTCCATGATAACCTTGCTTGGATGGCAACATATGTTGCTCCAAAACCTGTATGTACCTTTCAGCATTAATGGTGCCTTCACAGATGTGTAAGTTACCCATGCCTTGGGCACTAATACACCCCCATACCATCACAGATGCTGGTTTTTGAACATTGCGCCTAGAACAATCCGGATGGTTATTTTCCTCTTTGTTCCGGAGGACACAACTTACACAGTTTCCAAAAACAATTTGAAATGTGGACTCGTCAGACCACAGAACACTTTTATACTTGCATTAGTCTGTCTTAGATGAGCTCGGACCCAGCGAAGCCGGCGACGTTTCTGGGTGTTGTTGATAAAGCTTTCGCTTTGCATAGTAGAGTTTTAACTTGCACTTACAGATGTAGCGACGAACTGAAGTTACTGACAGTGGTTTTCTGAAGTGTTCCTGAGCCCATGTGGTGATATCCTTTACACACTGATGTCGCTTTTTGATGCAGTACCACCTGAGGGATCCAAGATCAGGGGCATTCAATGTTGCAGGCAGTGATTTCTCCAGATTCTCTGAACCTTTTTATGATATTACGGACCGTAGATGGTGAAAGCCCTAAATTCCTTGCAATAGCTGGTTGAGAAATGTTCTTAAAGTGTTCGCCAATTTGCTTACGCATGTGTTCACAAAGTGGTGACCCTCGCCCCATCCTTGTTTGTGAATGACTGAGCATTTCATGGAAGCTGCTTGTAATACCCTAGTCTGTTCACCTGTGGGATGTTCCAAATAGGTGTTTGATGACCATTCCTCCACTTTTCTCAGTCTTTTTTGCCACTTGTGCCAGGTTTTTTCGAAACATGTTGCAGGCATGAAATTCCAAATGAGCTAATATTTACCAAAAATAACAACGTTTTCCAGTTTGAACGTTAAGTATCTTGTCTTTGCAGTCCATTCAATTGAATATTGGTTGAAAAGGATTTGCAAATCGTTGTATTTTGTTTTTATTTACAATTTACATAACGTGCCAACTTCACTGGTTTTGGGCTATACATACACTACCGTTCAAAAGTTTGGGGTCACCCAAACAATTTTGTGGAATAGCCTTCATTTCTAAGAACAAGAATAGACTGTCGAGTTTCAGATGAAAGTTCTCTTTTTCTGGCCATTTTGAGCGTTTAATTGACCCCACAAATGTGATGCTCCAGAAACTCAATCTGCTCAAAGGAAGGTCAGTTTTGTAGCTTCTGTAACGAGCTAAACTGTTTTCAGATGTGTGAACATGATTGCACAAGGGTTTTCTAATCATCAATTAGCCTTCTGAGCCAATGAGCAAACACATTGTACCATTAGAACACTGGAGTGATAGTTGCTGGAAATGGGCCTCTATACACCTATGTAGATATTGCACCAAAAAACAGACATTTGCAGCTAGAATAGTCATTTACCACATTAGCAATGTATAGAGTGTATTTCTTTAAAGTTAAGACTAGTTTAAAGTTATCTTCATTGAAAAGTACAGTGCTAATTTTTCGAATTAGTGATTGTACTGCTCAAAAAAAAAAAAAAAAAGGATTACTCCCTATATGTGTACAGGTATATATATATATATATATATATATATATATATATATATATATATATATATATATATATATATATATATATATATATATATATATATATATATATATATATATATATATATATATATATATATATGTATCTGTTTATATATTTTTTTAAATTTTATTTCTGATTATTATTATTATTAATGTATTATCATTTATGTTTTGTTTATTTAATTGTTGTATTTGTAGATATTACTTTGTTGTTGTTTTTTTTGCTGTTACTTTCTTTTCGGGGGGTGGTGGGTGGTATGGGTGGGATATAAACAAAAAACATTTGGACATTCAGGGCAGACAACAGATATAAGATGTATGTGAATATGATGTAATGGATAGGAATGTCTGATGCTGGATGTCAATAAAAAAAAAGAAGAAAAGTACAGTGCTTTTCTTTCAAAAATAAGGACATTTCAATATGACCCCAAACTTTTGAACGGTAGTGTATACTGACATATGCAGTACTGTGTAATTTCCCATTTATATATATATTTATATATATATATATATATATATATATATATATATATATATATATATATATATATATATATATATATATATATATATATATATACATATATATATATATATATATATATATATATATATATATATATATAAATATATATATAAATGGGAAATTACACAGTACTGCATATGTCAGTAGCCAAAGAAGGATCCTTGTTGACATATCAATATTATTAAACCTAAATGAAATACATTTTAATATATAATAATAATATACCTGCGATGAGGTGGCAACTTGTCCAGGGTGTACCCCGCCTTCCGCCCGATTGTAGCTGAGATAGGCTCCAGCGCCCCCCGCGACCCCGAAGGGAATAAGCGGTAGAAAATGGATGGATAATAATATACAATATAATAAGTATAGATGTCTCATTAATAAGTTTGTAATCAAATCGCAGTCCCTGAATTGTAATTGAATTGTGACGTTTTTCCAAAGATCCCCACCTCTTTTATCAACCGGTGTTCCATATGTCAAATAGACATGTTTTATCTCGTTGTGACTGACATATTTTTTTAATAATAAGTCGCTGTCTAGAAAATGCAAGATCCATTGTTCTCATAATTCTTAGAAAAGGTTAAAGTGGTTAGCAATCACCGTCATGTAGCAGGTAATCAGCCGATACTTGATGTATTCCGTTTTTTTTTGTTCTTTTGTCAGAGGCAGTGGGAGGTATTAATGTCACTGAGCAGTGTGGGTGATGTTTTCATTACGGGCTCCTTTTACGCCTCAAGCGAATGAATGACTAATCAGTTGTTCAGATAATGCAAGGCCGTTTACTGTATGTCAGGTGACGGACATGTTGGCAGCTGTGAAATCAAGCAGTAGCATTTTGCACGCTTGAGAGCGCCATGTTCCTGGGGTGTATTTGGACTTTCCCCCCCTCTCTCGCATCCATGGTGTAGCTCCTCAGTACAATGCAGATTCTACAATTGCACAATTTGTGTTTCATTGGCGGTAGATTACCGTAATTTCCGGACTATAAGCCGCTACTTTTTCCCCTCGTTCTGGTCCCTGCGGCTTATACAAGGGTGCGGCTTATTTACGGCCTGTTCTTCGCCGACACCGACGAAGAGGATTTCGATGGTTTTAGTACGCAGGAGGAAGACGATGACACAATGATTAAAGACTGACTTTTATGGTTATTTTGATAACGTACAGGCGAGCACTTTGTATTACTTTGCACCGTTGTATTATTTGTACTCTGCACGAATGCTGTTCGCCATGTCAAAGATGTGAAAGTTTGATTGAATGATTGAAAGATTTATTGTTAATAGATGGGACGCTTTGCGTTCCCAAACAGTCATCTCTGTCCCGACAATCCCCTCCGTGGTAGCAGGAACCCCTATATACTACGCTAATTACACATCAAAACCCTGCGGCTTATAGTCGGGTGCGGCTTATATATGGAGCAATCTGTATTTTCCCCTAAATTTAGCTGGTGCGGCTTATTGTCAGGTGCGGCTTATAGTCCGGAAATTACGGTAACCTTTATAGATTATATAGAACTTCATCGACCCCCCTGGGTGTGTGTCCTCAGGGAAATTAGGGTAAACGTCTCTAAGGCGGAACATTTCAAAGAAACGAAAGCACCCCGGGTTTTTATTTTTACCCTTTAACAGCCAGCGTGCTTACCTAAAGGGGCTGTTTGCGACCTTTATGCGGCTGCCTAGAGGGTACGACTTTTACTTTGATAAGTGGACCTCTTCCGGCATTTAGCAAATATTGTAATGCGGTGTTTTTCAACCACTAGTGTACCGTGAGATATTGCTTGCCGTGCCGTGGGAGATGATGTCATTTCACCTATTTACCGCATTGCATTTGCACTATCTTGTTTAGCACACTCATTGTTTATGTTCTTTGTTTGTTTTTTTTGTTTTGCTTATTTTTTTTTGTTTTTTTTTTGTTTTTTTTGTTTTTTGTTTGCTCCATGCTTTTTTAACCTGTAAAGCACTTTTGAGTTTGAGTTTGAGTTTATTTCGAACATGCAAGCATACAACATGATACATCACAATTTCCAGTTTCTATTCAACATGTTCGAAAAGGAGTAGGAAGAAGCAGAGCTTATTTAATCCTACCCCTTTTCTTTACATAACAGTTGCAAAACTTTTTGTTCACTTCCTGTTCACAATTTTTTCACAATAAACTCCATAAGTAATTACAATAAAAATAAATAAATAAATAATAGTAAGAATTTAATAATAATAATTGGTGAAGTAAGTCATATTTCATATGGTGAGATAAGTAAGATCACTTTAAGAATGAATGAATGGATGGATGAAATAAATTGAGAATGTTTGTCATGGTTCTTCTTCATTGTACTTTGTAAACACTTTAAGTTTGAAGAGTTTCTTGAAGTGTATCATATTAGTACATTGTTTGATTGCTTTGCTTAATCCATTCCATAATTTAATTCCACATATTGATATACTGAAGGTTTTAAGTGTTGTACGTGCAAACAAATGTTTTAAATTACGTTTTTCTCTAAGATTATATTTCTCCTCTATTTCTCCTCTTTGGTTCAATCTAAAAAGTTGTTGAAAATGTGCTATATAAATAAAGTTGACTTGACTTGACTTGACACCTACCGTATTTTTCGGATTATAAGCCGCAGTTTTTTTCATAGTTTGGCCGGGGGTGCGACTTATACTCAGGAGCGACTTATGTGTGAAATTATTAACACATTACCGTAAAACAGGGCGTGTCCAAAGTGTGGCCCGGGGGCCATTTGCGGCCCGCAGCTCGTTTTTAAATGGCCCGCGACACCGGCAAAATACAATTTGTGCTCAGGAAAAATGAAACCCCCCAAAATGAGACCCGAAAACCAAAATTGCTGTTAACCTGTGCGTCTTTTACATGGTGTTTGATGAACATATGTACACATTTCTTGCAAGATATGGTAAGATTTAGAGTTTGCGAAAGCTAAATATTAATAATAATAAGTATTGATAAAGACTAATTATAAGATGAATAATTGATTGAACTACATTGTACTAGTTTTTTTGTTACGTTTCGTTTTATGTATGCACTCCGGGATGCAGAGACGGCAGGCAAGTGCAGAAAATAATGGTAATGGTAAGATTTTGAGTGTGCTAAGCCTTATAATGTAATAATCATACTAATATTGATAAATTAATTAAATAATGAGAATAATTGATTCAACTACATTGTATTAGTTTTTGTTACGTTGGGCACTCGGGGGTGCAGAGACGGCAGGCAAGTGCAGAAAATACACTACCGTTCAAAAGTTTGGGGTCACATTGAAATGTCCTTATTTTTGAAGGAAAAGCACTGTACTTTTCAATGAAGATAACTTTAAACTAGTCTTAACTTTAAAGAAATACACTCTATACATTGCTAATGTGGTAAATGACTATTCTAGCTGCAAATGTCTGGTTTTTGGTGCAATATCTACATAGCATTTCCAGCAACTATCACTCCAGTGTTCTAATGGTACAATGTGTTTGCTCGTTGGCTCAGAAGGCTAATTGATGATTAGAAAACCCTTGTGCAATCATGTTCACACATCTGAAAACAGTTTAGCTCGTTACAGAAGCTACAAAACTGACCTTCCTTTGAGCAGATTGAGTTTCTGGAGCATCACATTTGTGGGGTCAATTAAACGCTCAAAATGGCCAGAAAAAGAGAACTTTCATCTGAAACTCGACAGTCTATTCTTGGTCTTAGAAATGAAGGCTATTCCACAAAATTGTTTGGGTGACCCCAAACTTTTGAACGGTAGTGTAAGTCTTCTTTACCAGAGAAAGGCAGGTGCACAAATGGAAAAGAGACGTATGAAGTGCAAAGGTACAACGTTGAGGTACAAAGCAAAATAATCCAGTCCCCAAAAGCATCCTGATTGGCAACCAGGGACAGGTGACGGCGCCAGCGCTCAGCTGGCAAATGGAGAAAAAGAGGACGTGGAACAAAAAATAAGAGCGCTGGACAGGAAATCATGCAAAAATAAAATAAAAACTAATAATAACTGTCATGTAAGAGGTTTTCGGGTCTTGAATGTACAAAAAAGTACAAAGTGGCCCCTAGAGCCTTCAACTTTTCTGTATGCGGCCCTTGCTGGAAAAAGTTTGGACACCCCTGCCGTAAAATATCAAATAATATTATTGATCTCATTCACGTAAGAGACTAGACGTATAAGATTTCATGGGATTTAGTGATTAGGAGTGACATATTGTTTGGTAAACGTATAGCATGTTCTATATGTTATAGTTATTTGAATGACTCTTACCATAATATGTTACGTTAACATACCAGGCACGTTCTCAGTTGGTTATTTATGCGTCATATAACGTACACTTATTCAGCCTGTTGTTCACTATTCTTTATTTATTTTAAATTGCCTTTCAAATGTCTATTCTTGGTGTTGGCTTTTATCAAATAAATTTCCCCAAAAAATGTGACTTATACTCCAGTGCGACTTATATGTGTTTTTCCTTCTTTACTATGCATTTTCGGCCGGTGCGATTTATACTCCGGAGCGACTTATACTCCGAAAAATACGGTAATTGGGTTAAAAATATTTTTTGCAAACCAGTAATTATAATCCGCAAATGTGCCGTTGCTGTCTAGAAGAGTGTTTTTCAACCTTTTTTGAGCCAAGGCACATTTTTTTCATTGGAAAAATCCCGAGGCACACCACTAGCAGAAAACATTAAAAAATGAAACTCAGCAGTCGATATTGACAATAAAAAGTTATTCTCGCGATTGTTGGATATAAATTCAAACCATAACCAGCCATGCATCACTATAGCTCTTGTCTCAAAGTAGGTGTACTGCAAGGGTGTCCAAAGTGCAGCCCGGGGGCCATTTGCAGCCCGCAGGTAATTTTTTAATGGCCCCACGGCACATTTTAAAAATAAGATGAAAAAAAAATAAAAAACATAAAAAGTGGTATAAAGACCAAACAGGTGAAATGTAACAAGAAAATGTTGCATTATTTACTCTAATAACACAAAGCTGCCAAGCAGGCTGTTTCTTTCTTTAAAAAATAACAAGGCATCAAAATCAATGTCATTATGAATTATTGACCTATTCAAGGCTCCAATTACTTCACATTAAATATTCCACTTTGAGACATATTGAGGGGAAAATGTTGCATTTTTAAAGAAGGGCCTAAAACTAACAAACACAAAACATAAACAACAATAAAACTTATAATGAAGGATAGATCTGAAGTTGATCTTGAGACTATTGTGGTAAAAGTTTAAAAAACTGTTGGATTTGTTTTTTTAAACTTTACTGAGCAGTACCATTTTGGATCCCCAATAATTTTAGTGGGACTTTTTTTTTTTTTAAGTGTCATTGCTCAAAAAAATAATGTATTAAAATCAATGTTGTTATGAGTTATTGACCTTTTTAAGACTCCAATTATTATATAATCTCAAATATTCCACTTTAAAATTTTATTAGGGGAAAATATTGCATATTTTGAGGTTTTTTCCATAAAAAAACACGGTTTCCTTGACAAAAATGGCATACAACTTAAATCTTTAAAAGCGTTATATTGACAGATAGACCTAATGTTGATCTAGAGATTTAAACCTTGAATAATAATAATAATAATAATAATAATAATAATAATAATTCAAAATAATGACACATTTGTAATATTTTTTTTGACCAAAACATTTTGGGGTCCCCGGGTTCAAGTCTGAGTGGAGGCCTAAATGTATCTTTTTTATACATATATGGTATTGGTTTTTAAAATAAAAAATATCAAAATGGCCCCCGCTTGCTTTGATTTTTCAGTGTGCGGCCCTCAGTGGAAAAAGTTTGGACACCCCTGGTGTACTGTCACAAACTGTCACATCACGCCATGACTTATTTTGACTTTTTTGGTGTTTTCCTGTGTGTAGTGTTTTTTTATTTTAATGTTGAATATCACGTACGGATGTACTTTATGGACGCCGTCTGCTCCTCAACACGCTGTAAGTCTTTGCTGTCGTCCAACATTCTGTTTTTGTTTACTTTGTAGCCAGTTCAGTTTTAGTTTTGTTTTGCATAGTCTTCCCTAAGCTTCAATACCTTTTCTTAGCGGCACTCGCCTTTTGTTTATTTTTGGTTTAAGCGTTTTATACCTTTTTTACCTGCTCACTGCCTCCCGCTGTCGTCTGCATATTGTGATCACGACAAACCATGTTCCCGACATCTACACAGCAATTAGCTACCTGCTGCCACCTACTGATATGGAAGAGTATTACACGGTTACTCTGCCGAGCTCTAGACAGCACAGCCACTCAACAACGGCACATTTGCGGATTATAATTACTGGTTTGCAAAAATATTTTTTTACCAATTCGGTGAAATGACATCATCTCCCAAGGATAAGCGGAAGAAAATGGATGGTTCACAATCATTATGAGAGACGAACGTTTTTTTTTTTTTTTGCATTCTAACATGTAAAAATTGTCTCGTTCTAGGTGGCTAGCAATGCAGCTAATGGGAGCAATCAATTCTACCACTAAATCACTTTAAAAATGCATTCAAAAACAATCAACAATACCTCATTTACGTTCCGTAACCTGTATAATAACCAAACTGTAATGACATTGTTATTGTAAGAGCGAGAGTTGGTGGGCGGCCGAGGGTGGAGTCGGCACTCTTGGTTGCTTTGTTGGGTCTGCTCCTGTTTCTGGCCATGCTCCACCCCCACCCCAGCAGACGATGGCATGGAACAGCGCAGAGGCCACCACAGTGTATATGTTTTTTGCTTTTGTTCTACTTTTTTGGCTGTGTGTAGTAGTTGCTGGTTGCATCAGCTCTGCTCTTTAATGTATTTAATGTCCTTTGTGTTCTTTGATGTTTCCCACTCACACACATGTTTATGTGTGCTATGGCTATGTGGTTTTTTTTTTCCTCTCGGCCCCCTCTCCAGGGGCCCAGGCTTAGACCGATTTTTTTTTGATTTTTTTAAACACAAACATTGCTCACAAATGTTTATTCAATTAAATTGTCATAAAAAAAGTAGTTCAAAAAATTCAAACGTAAACAAATTCAGTTACATAAATTCAGTGTCAAAAAAAAGCTATCGTAATAAAGACACAAATTTACCTCCTTAGTTCTTGTTATATTTTTTTTGTTTACTTTGAGCAAATTGCCCTTTAAAGGCATTTAAAAAATGTTAATAATCCAAAGAATCCCGTAGTAAATTAGTGTGTGATTATAATAGTATCATATTATGATAGCATGACTCATTGGCAGCAACATTGATGTCCATGCATTGACAATGTAAAACAGAAACAGGACAAAAAAAATGCCAATTTCAAAGCTACTTCAAATTCCAATTATATATGGAACTTTGGCCCTTTAAAGATCGTTATGCTGTACTATTTTGGACCCAAAAAATTGCTGCCTGCTTTGAATGTGGAAAACATGGGGTCACATAAAGCAGTGGTCCCCAACCACCGGGCCGCGGCCCGGTACCAATCGGTCCACGGACCGGTACCGGGCCGCGGCCCGGTGGTTGGGGACCACTGCTTTATGTGACCCCATGTTTTCCACATTCAAAGCAGGCAGCAATTTTTTGGGTCCAAAATAGTACAGCCGCACAAGAAATTAAAAAAATAAATAAATAAATAAATACATTTTTTTTATTTTTTTTTTTATTTTTTTAAATTAAAACAACATAAAAAACACAATATATACATTATATATCAATATAAATCAATACAGTCTGCAGGGATACAGTCTGTAAGCAAACATGATTGTATTTCTTTATGACAAAAAAAAAAAAAAAAAAAAAAAAAAAAATAATAATAATCTACCCCCCCCCCCCCCCCCCCCCGGTCCGTGGGACACATTTTCAAGCATTGACCGGTCCGCAAGTACAAAAAGGTTGGGGACCACTGACATAAAGGACAAATATAAGTTGTCAAAACGGGGACTTTGGGGGGTTTTGTTTTCCCGGAATGCAAAGGAAAGTTGGCGCGGGCAAGGCGTGAAGGTGAGGACATGTTTATTTTTACACTAACAAAAAGAACAAACGAAAAGCGCGCACTAGGTGGAAGTACAAAAACGTGGCTAATGAAACAAAAACTTGCACAAAGGTAAAAACTATAAACATGTGGCATGAAAAACGTGCATGGAAAAATGGCTTGGAATGACAGGTAGCAGAGGTAGAAAGGATAATGTCACTAGGCCGACTGCCTTAAATACTGGTGACATGATTAGTGAAAACTGGTGCGTGATTTAAATTGTGAAAACGTGAGACAGGTGCGTGACATGAGGATGTGAACCAGGTGAAACTAATGGTTGCTATGGTGCAAAAGCAAAGGGAGTGAAAACAGGAACTAAAAAGCGTCCAAAACCAAGCAAAACATAACTAAACTAAACATGATCACAGACATGACATAAGTAAGTATCAAAAACTGCGTCCAATACAATATTTTTGATAATGATTAATAATTTTCACTTAGTTTATGTCAAAGATAAATATGCAAATAAAAATATTTTTTTGGTTTTAAATGGGGGGCATTTTTTTTTATAACATTTTAATCAAATTATCTCTCAAATGTTACCAACGTTTGTGAAAGTTTTGGGGAAAAATTGCCACAATATGTCTCAAGAACCTCTTCACGGTGTTATGTCTGTCTCAACATAGCCGGCGCGTGTAAAACTGTAAAACTGTCAGGTCCAAAAGTGCCAAAAGTAAACATATCATGCAAGCGTAAGACATTCGCTTTTATAGAAGACTTGTCGTACTGAATAATAGAAATGCATTTATTATTTACTTGTTTTCGAAACCTCCGCTCACAAGAGGCCGTTAGAGAAATCAATATGCTCATCGGCGTCTACCAATACAAGCTTACAGTAAATCATACTCGATACATAAGACTGGAAAAAGCGGATGTGTTGCCATAGCAACAGCAGGATTTTTTTCTTTTCTTTTTTCTGAGATGGCAGCGGCAGCGGAGCTGAATATTTGCTCCAACTTTAGGGGGGATAAAAGGCAGATGTTAAAAGCGGTCACAGAATGGAGGTTCTCTCGCATCGTGTCTTTTGTAAACTGTTAATGAAGGTGTTATAGTGGATGTCTTTTTTAGACTAAAGCAACACGGAATGTTTTCTATTTGAACTGCTTTAGCATGACAGCACAGCTACAACCTCTTAGTTCGATCATTTAGCACAGGCGTGTCCAAAGTGCGGCCCGGGGGCCATTTGCGGCCCGCACGTCATGTTTTAACGGCCCCACGGCACATTTTAAAAATACGATTGAAAAATTTTTTAAACGTAAAAAGTGGTATATTAGAGCAAACAGATGAAATGTAACAAGAACATGTTGCAATGTTTACTCTAATAACGCAAAGCTGCCATGCAGGCTGTTTCTTTCTTTGAAAAATAATAATGAATCAAAATCAATGTCATTATGAATTATTGACCTATTTCAAAAGGCTCCAATTAAATATTCCACTTTGAGATATTTTTTGGGGAAAATGTAGCATATTTTGTGTTTGCCATATAAAAAAACTGAGCTGTTTTTTTAAGAGAAAGGCCTAAAACGAACAAACAAAACACATAAACAATAAAACTTACAATTGACGGATAGATCTGAAGTTGATCTCGAGATTATTGTTTTAAAAGTAAGCAGTAAAAAAAAAGTATAATTTTTATTTTTTAACAATTTCATGAGTAGGACCCTTTTGGATCCCCAATAATTTTAGTGTGATTTGTTTTTAAGTGTCATTGCTCAAAAAATAATAATGAATTAAAATCAATGGTGTTATGAGTTATTAACCTTTTTATGGTTCAAATTATTATATAATCTCAAATATTCCACTTAAATGTATTGGGTGAAAATATTGCATATTTTGTGTTTTTTTCCACAAAAAAACTGGGTTTTCTTTGACAAAAAGAGCATACAACTTAAATCGTTGAAAACATTATATTGACAGATAGACCTAATGTTGATTCAAAACTTGAATAATAAAAATAATAATACTGAATAATGACACATTTTTAATATTTTTTTGACCAAAACCCTTTGGGGTCCCCGGGATCAAGCCTGAGTGGAGGCCTACATGTATATTTGTTATACATATATTGTATTGGTTTTTAAAATAAAAAATATCAAAATGTCCCCCGCTTGCTTTGATTTTTCAGTGTGCCGCCCTCAGTGGAAAAAGTTTGGACACCCCTGATTTAGCAGAAGGTTTTAATAAATTAAGTCGTGTGGATTCTGCAGAAAATGTAATGTCAAGTATTGTGTTTTTATACATCCTCGAGGCTCTTTTAAACTCATAACATGTCTGTTTAATTTAAGGATTGTCAGGTTCAAACACTGATGACATTTATTAAACAGGCAAGAAGCAAGGAATCATGCAGAGACAGAGTTACATTTTGCTCAATTGAGGAGATACATTTTTTAGGCTGTATTCTAGTTACAAATCCAAACGACGCTCTAAAAGGGGTTATCTCGACAGCTCCAGTTAGACACAAAATATGATTATACAAATATGCTAATGTGCTGACAGTCGTGATATCGCCTTGTCTCTGCTTTGTCTGCGTCACAGCGGTGTTCGGCCTTGGCAGTCAGCAGGCCGTTCCTGGACACAGACACTGATACGAGACGACTTCCAATTTTTGGATTTGCAAGTCGTCTCTTTGCACGGATAGAGAAGTAGTACTTCAACACAATTGATAATAACTATAGCAACGGCCCTTAAGCATAAAAGTTTTGTGATAATTTATACATAATTATTCTAACAGGATGTGCTGATCAGTTTCGGACAAAAAAAGGATGTAATTGCCATTGCCGATTTAATGTATTTTACTGGCAATCACAACATGCTGATCCCCTCGGGCTGAAACTATTTCTCTTTAGTCCCCCGGCTGACGAGTGGATAGCTGTTAGTTACGTGTCTCCATACACAGTGTGGAGCCGCTTTCCTGAGATAATAATAATCACCTCCATTGCGGCAAATAAACTGCATTTCTTAGTATCTTTAGTTTTTTTAATTTTTTTAATTTTTTAAAATAATACTTATTAATTCATTTGATAGGGAAATCATAATACAGGTACTGAGAAAACAGACACTTTTTTTTTTTTGTCGTCCCCCCTCCCCCCCAAAAAAATAAAATATTAATAATAATAAAAATAAACAAAAAAAATCCGAAAAATACAAACATTTCACCAAAAAATAAAAATATTGCAAAAAATAAAAATAAAAATCAGAATAACACCCCCTCCCCCACCCGTCCTACATTTCAATCACAGTGGGTAGCAATGTACTGCCTTCCTCTTCACCACAAGCAGATAGAGAATAACATGAACCGACTAAAAGAAAAGAAAAAGTGGAAAAAAAAAATCACAAACATACAGAGAAGTGTCACTGAATAAAAAAATAAAATAAAAAAATAAAAAATGTAGGTTTGTTGAGGTATTTCTTAGTATTTTATGTAGAGTTATCACTGGAGGACCAGGCTAAACATGGTATACACCAAAAGCAAGGCTGGAACAGGCATGCTAATGGCTAACTTATAACCCTTAAACTAGCTTGAACCAACACCAGTAAAAGAGTGCTAAGTAAACATTAAGAAGTGCAGAGGGTATAAAAAACCAAAGGGTTTAAATGAGTAATGATTTGCTTTTGCATCGGTATTGTGTCTGATTTAGTTTTGATCCAACAATTTTATATAATGAAAGAAAATAAGGAACTAGTTTAAATAATAAACTCTGCGTTTAGTTTTGGATGATACCACAAATGTAGGTATCGATCCGATAGTTAGTAGTAGTTACAGGATCATACATTGGTCAGAATTTAAATTCTGGTGTGTCCAGGGATGTATATCCTGAGTTTATTAATATATAATATGAATTTAAAAGAAAAAACATTTTGTGACGATAACAAATATTGATGTAATCATAGTAATATCGACTACATACGCTCTTGTACTTGGTATCATTACAGTGGATGTCAGGTGTAGATCCACCCATGGTGTTTGTTTACATTGTGTCGCTGGTGAGCTATTGTATTCTCTTACGGTGTGTAGTGAAGCATGTTTAGCTATTTCTCGTCCTGCAGGGATGATACTTGTAAGAAACCTACTTTATTCGTCTCCACGGAGACAAGGATGAGTGATTTTTCGTGTTGTTGTAGGAGCAAGCTTATCTCTCACCGGGGTTAACTTTTATGGCTAATACCGTAACACGCCGATGTGTTAGTGCACGAGGAAAATAGTTCCTCAGTGTTCCCTCTTACAATAACAATGTCGGTACAGCTTGGTTATTATACAGGTTATGGAACGTAAATGAAGTATTGTTGACTGTTTTTGAATGCATTTTTAAAGTGGTTTAGAGGTAGAATTGATTTCTCCCATTAGCTGCATTGCTAATGGGAGAAGTTGAAAAACTTATTCGGGTGTTACCATTTAGTGGTCAATTGTACGGAATATGCACTGTACTGTGCAATCTACTAATAAAAGTTTCAATCAATCAATCAATCAATCAATCAATCAATGCTAGCTACCTAGAAGGAGCCGATTTTTATATGCTAGAAAGTGAAGAAAAAAACCAAAACTTTTGTCTTCTTGTCTTTTATAATGATTGTGAATGATAAACAAAAATTCCCCAAAAAGAGCAGTTCCCCTATCATTACTTTAGGACTCAGGTAAAAGTAAAAAGTAAATCCATCCGTCCATCCATTTTCTAACCGCTTGTCCTGGTGCTAGAGCCTATCTCAGCTAAATCATTACTTAAAAAAAGTAATCAGTGAAAAATACTACTCAAGTACTGAATAACTTCTGATTTATTTATTAGTTTTTTTATGGTACTCTGATTATTTTGTGCAAAGAGAGAGGGAGAAAGAGAGATAGAACACATACTATAAGATATGCACATTTTATGATGTTATAGATGGGCTATTGTTAGCATATGCACAGCTAAAACAAAAAAAAAAAACATCTAGAATTTACCGCAACATGTTTTCTCCAGTTGGAAGTGGAATTCTTGTAAGCTAAATTCCTACTGACACAGATGACAGCGCATTATAGCAATGTTCTTTTTACTAAGTTGTGCCGGCTTGTCTGAAGTCATGTCACTTTTTACGGTGTGTAATTTGTCATGTGACTGCCAGGCTCCCGTTTGATTGATGAAATAGAGTCAAATGTCACTGGTGGTGCTAAAGTTGGATGGGTAAAACCGAGTCATGTGGCAGTGCCCGCTGGAAGAAGTCTCTCTAACGAGCCATATGGATGTGTCTTTGCAAGCAGTAATTAATAGTTTATAAATATATAATGACGTGAATAACTGCTGGGGAATGAAACTCATTGTTACAGAGTAAAAGTAGTGATTCCTTTTCAGAAAAATACTGTTGCTTTAAAACTACTTTGACAAGTATAATAATAATAATAACAATAATGCATTTTATTTGGTTTGGCGCTTTTCAGTGTACTCAAAGACGCTTTACAGGATCCATCCATCCATCCATTTTCTTCCGCTTATCGGCAGCCTAAGCAAGGAAGCCCAGACTTCCCTCTCCCCAGCCACTTCGTCCAGCTCCTCCCGGGGGATCCCGAGGTGTTCCCAGGCCTGCCGGGAGACATAGTCTTCCCAACGTGTCCTGGGTCTTCCCCGTGGCCTCCTACCGGTCGGACGTGCCTGAAACACCTCCCTAAGGAGGCGTTCGGGTGGCATCCTGACCAGATGCCCGAACCACCTCATCTGGCTCCTCTCGATGCGGCTTTACTTTGAGCTCCCCCCGGATGGTAGAGCTTCTCACCCTATCTCTAAGGGAGAGACCCGCCACCCGACAGAGGAAACTCATTTCGGCCGCTTGTCCGTGATCTTGTCCTTTCGGTCATAACCCAAAGCTCATGACCACAGGTGAGGATGGGAACGTAGATTGACCGGTAAATTAAGAGCTTTGCCTTCTGGCTCAGCTCCTTCTTCACCACAACGGATCGATACAGCGTCCGCATTACTGAAGACGCCGCACCGATCCGCCTGTCGATCTCCCGATCCACTCTTCCCCCACTCGTGAGCAAGACTCCGAGGTACTTGAACTCCTCCACTTGGGGCAGGGTCTCCTCCCCAACTTGGAGAAGGCACTCCACCCTTTTCCGGGCGAGAACCATGGACTCGGACTTGGAGGTGTTTTATTCTCAACCCAGTCACTTCACACTCGGCTGCGAACCGATCCAGTGAGAGCTGAAGATCCTGGCCAGATGAAGCCATCAGGACCACATCATCTGTAAAAAGCAAAGACCTAATCCTGCAGCCACTAAACCGGATCTACAGGAAACAAATTCTAATATAATACAGGAAATATAAAAGCAGTAAATCGTAAAATACATAATAACACTGGACATTAATAATAATTAGTTAAAAAATGTAAATGTCACGGAGTAAATGAGGCAGGTTATTACCCACGTCTGGATTTAATAACGAAAATAATAGAGAATGTGATGAAAAAAGCTTGATCAGTGATGAAAGACAAGGGAACCAATAAATATATTACATACATACAAACATATAGTGTAATAAAAAACCTCAATCAGCATGATTTCCCACTGCCGCTTTTAAATTGTTTGTTGCAGATGACAATCTCAGTGTAGTGCTCCCTCGGTTCCGGGTCACAATTAACCGGGGCTGTAAAAGTATTAGAGTTAATTGGTTGAACAGTGGTGAAAAACATGAAAATGCACACATGAGAGTGGCCGTGAGGAGGGAGCGTGCAAAAAAAATAAAAAAAATAAAAATAAAGTCTGCGGGCTATAGAGCGTTTTCTATTCGGGCTCCAGTACTCTGGAATGCCCTCCCGGTAACAGTTAGAGATGCTACCTCAGTAGAAGCATTTAAGTCCCATCTTAAAACTCATTTGTATACTCTAGCCTTTAAATAGACCCCCTTTTTAGACCAGTTGATCTGCCGTTTCTTTTCTTCTCTCCTCTGCTCCCCTCTCCCTTGGGGAGGGGGAGTTACACAGGTCCGGTGGCCATGGATGAAGTGCTGCTTGTCCAAAGTCGGGACCCCGGGTGGACCGCTAGCCTGTGCATCGGTTGGGGACATCTCTGCGCTGCTGACCCGTCTCCGCTTGGTACGGTTTCCTGCTGGCCCCACTATGGACTGGACTCTCGCTGATGTGTTGGATCCACTGTGGACTGGACTTTCACAATATTATGTCAGACCCACTCGACATCCATTGCTTTCGGTCTCCCCTAGAGGGGGTGGGGGGGTTACCCACATATGCGGTCCTCTCCAAGGTTTCTCATAGTCATTCACATCGACGTCCCACTGGGGTGAGTTTTTCCTTGCCCGTATGTGGGCTCTGTACCGAGGATGTCGTTGTGGCTTGCGCAGCCCTTTGAGACACTTGTGATTTAGGGCTATATAAATAAATATTGATTGATTGATTGATTGAAACATGGCGAGAATGAAGCCACCGTCCTCACGATGGATGTCTACGGTCTCTTGTGACTCTGAAGGACTTTTTTTAAAAGATCCAAGCATTTTCAAGAATTTGCAGGACGTGTGTAGCTTTTGTTTTATTCTTCTTATATTTGTATTTTTTTCCTAGCCTGTTGTTGCACCGGCATTTCCTCCGGCACATGAATTATTACCTCTGCCAAGGAGGTTACGCTTTCATTGCCGTGGGTTTGTTTGTTTGCGTGCAACTTAATTTTTTTTATACCAACCTGGGGTGTTTTTTTTTTTTTTTATGATGGGTTGGTTTTCTACCGAGAATGTTTCAATTAAATGTTTGCAAGAATTCACACATTGATGAGGTCATAAACCATGACCACAAAGTCCAATCTATTTTCTGTAAAAGTCATTTTTATCGCTGTCATTTCTTTACACCAGGCTGTTGTCCTTATGTAACATTTTGCTACAGATCCGAAGGTTGACTTGAGGTGACGGATTGTTTAAGATCGCCAAGCCTTGACCCTACTTCCTGTGGTGCAAAGGTATGGCTCCTTTTCTCATTTAAATTAATACAGTATCAATGCTCGGTACCTCGGTCAACGATACCAATTTCAGGTTCCGTATTTTCCAGACTATAAGGCGCACTTAAAATCTTTTTTTTTTTCTCAAAACTCGACGGTGTGCCTAATGTACAGAATATTTTTGGTTTTTTGTACTGACCTTGAAGCAATTTTATTTGGTACATGGTGTAATGATAAGTGTGACCAGTAGATGACAGTCAAACATAAGAGATACGTGTAGACTGCAATATGACTCAAGCAAAAAAACACCAACGTTTTATTTGTTCCACGGAAAATATAGAACATTACACACGGTGCTCAAAAACCTATCAAAATGTTTTAGTACGACTTTGGTAAGCTACGAAGCCGCACCGCTTGATGGATTGTCCGTGCATTAAAGGCCTACTGAAACCCACTACTACCGACCACGCAGTCTGATAGTTTATACATCAATGATGAAATATTAACATTGCAACACATGCCAATACGGCCGGGTTAGATTAGTAAAGTGCAATTTTAAATTTCCCGCAAAATATTCTGCTGAAAACGTCTCGGTATGATGACGTTTGCGCGTGACGTCACGGATTGTACGGACATATTGAGACACCATTGTGGCCAGCTATTAAGTCGTCTGTTTTCATCGCAAAATTCCACAGTATTCTGGACATCTGTGTTGGTGAATCTTTTGCAATTTGTTTAATGAACAGTGAAGACAGCAAAGAAGAAAGCTGTGGGTGGGATCAGTGTATTAGCGGCTGGCTGCAGCAACACAACCAGGAGGACTTTGAGTTGGATAGCAGACGCGCTACCGTGAGTATGCAGCTTTGGCTTCCAAACATTTGATCGCTTGCCCGTACTTTGGGCTGTGGGATTGAGTGTGTTGTGCGGGTGTATGAGTTGTATTGGCGGGTTATATGGACGGGAGGGGGGAGGTGTTTGTTATGCGGAATAATTTGTGGCATATTAAATATAAGCCTGGTTGTGTTGTGGCTAATAGAGTATATATATGTCTTGTGTTTATTTACTGTTGTAGTCATTCCCAGCTGAATATCAGGTCACACCCGCCTCTCACAGCATCTTCCCTATCTGAATCGCTTCCACTGCCCTCTAATCCTTCACTCTCACTTTCCTCATCCACAAATCTTTCATCCTCGCTCAAATTAATGGGGTAATCGTCGCTTTCTCTGTCCAAATCGCTCACGCTGCTTGTGGCCATGATTGTAAACAATGTGCAGATGTGAGGAGCTCCACAACCTGTGACGTCACGCTACTTCCTGTACAGGCAAGGCTTTTTTATCAGCGACCAAAAGTTGCGAACTTTATCGTCGATGTTCTCGACTAAATCCTTTCAGCAAAAATTTGGCAATATCGCGAAATGATCAAGTATGACACATAGAATGGACCTAAGAAATGGACATAAGAAAATGTAATTTCAGTAGGCCTTTAAACCAGTGGTTCTTAACCTGGGTTCGATCGAACCCCCCTGGGGTTCGGTACCTCCAACAAGGTTAAGAACCACTGCATTAAACATACAAGTGTTATTATGGTGTGTGTATAAGGTAAGACATATTATCTGGCGTTTTGTTACGCAATATTATGCAAAAGCAACTTTTCTTACCTTCTGGTACCTGCTGATCTGTATTTGGGATCTGCATAAATCCTGAAAAACTGTGCGCGTCCGCCTTTGTAGTCCGTTCCTACACCGTAGTCGTTAAAAACCGCCGCTAATGTTGTTTCAGAAGGCCTCCGGCAGAATTCAAACAGTGCTGGCAACAAGCTAGCTGAATTCTGATTGGACAAAAGCTCTAACCTTAAAAACAGCAAGCCTAATATGACACGCAGAGAATATGATGAATACTTTTATATATTTATGGAATGTAAATTCAAAATAAAAGTAACTTTTACTAATTTATGAGGATGATTTGTGGTAGGCCAGCAGAGAAGGCCTTGCTGGCCCTGATGGCACACCACTGGTTTTTATATATAAATCACTTCCGCTTTAAGCATTAGATACGATGTTTGCAAAGCAATTAGCTACCTGCTGCCACCTACTGATATGGAAGAGTATTATACGGTTACTCTGCCGAGCTCGAGACAGCACCGACACTCAACAATGGCACTTTATTTGGAGATTATAATTACTGGTTTGTATAACATATTTTTAACCCAATTAGGTGAAATTAAATAATCTCCCATGGCACACTGTATCTCACGGCACACCTTAAAAAACACTGCATTAGAATATGTCGAGGAAAGCCTTGGTCAAATTCCACACTATTGGGTTCCTTACTTTTCAGCTGCACGTATTTGTTGAAAAGAGTCTATTGAAATGCAGCCTATCACTCTCCAAATACTTGAATAGCACAGTTATCTCAGTGGATAAACAGTCAACATGGAACAGAAGGGATGCTTCTATGAATCCCTTTTGTAAGTGTGCAGCTGCACACCATCTTACAACGTGTGTTCCATAGCGGGCTATCGTACTTGCCATTGCAGAAAATAATGTCCAATGATCAGAGAGAGTGTTTTTAATAGTTGTGTCGTTGGATTGACTTCTGCAAATGACCAATAAGCGAGGATAAGTAGTCATCTTATACATTCATTATAAGCATCCTCTTCCCGGAGGCGTAGCCTTAAATTGGTAGCCCACATCCCATTTATCACGCAAGATATTCAGAGAGCTATTAGAAGCCATTTGGAGGTACTGGTTTGACATTGTTTGCGCTCCATGATTTGCCTGTGAGCAAATGACTTGTGAGTCAGTGTGAGGAGAGGGCGGCTGTTAGAGGCCGAACTTGGACCCGAGACATTGATTAACTGTCATGCAGACCTTTAAACTCAGAACTCATCTGTGAGAGTCTGGAGTCCTAAGTGGAAACCTGATGTATGCATGGATGCACGCCGTCTGCTCTACTCAAACATGTCCACATATTAGGCTGCAAAACCTAAAAAAAAAAAAAAATGTAATAGATGGATCATGACGTTGTTTTGCTGCACACATTTGTTGTTTTATATGTGGAACCAAACAATGTGTTTTTCTTCTGCTGCAGAACAACAATATTGATCAACTTTAAACTCATTTTATTTGTTTTTAAATGTCTAAACAACCTCGCGCCAACATATGTCTCCGACCTCCTTCAGCCTTACTGCCCCACCCGATCCCTAAGATTAGCCGATCAGCTGCTACTAACGGTCCCTGACACAAGGCTGAAGCTTAGAGGTGACAGAGCTTTCGCCGCTGCTGCTCCCAAGCTCTGGAACGACCTACCTCTGAGTGTTAGACCAGCCTCCTCTCTTCCTGTTTTTAAATCTCTCTTAAAAACATACTTTTATTCCATGGCTTTTAACACTGAGTGATATCCATCCTGCAATGGCGTCCCATAATACACCTGCTGTGAACCTGTTTTTATGTTTTATTTTATTTTTATTTTTTTTATTGTGTTCTGTTTGTGTTGTGTTGTGTTTGCTCGGTACTCATATTATCTTTTAACCTGCCCATTGTACAGCACTTTGGCTACCCCTGTGGTAAATTTTAAATGTGCTTTATAAATAAAGTTGATTTGATTTGATTGTTTTGTTTTTCGGCTCTCCTTAGTGTATTAAAACTTGCAGTTTTGTAACATTATACTGTATTTTCTGGACCATAGGGCGCACCGAATTATAAGGCGCACTGCCGATGAGCGGGTCTATTCAGGTCTTTTTTCATACAAAAGGTGCACCGAATTAAAAGGCGCATTATGATTTTTTTTCTAAATCTAAAACATTTCCTTGTGGTCTACATCAGTGGTCCCCAACCACTGGGCCACGGCCCGGTACCGGTCCGTGGATCGATTGGTACCGGGCCGCACAAGAAATTAAAAAAATAAAAATAAAATGTGTATTATTTTTTAATTAAATCAACATAAAAAACACAATATACACTTACAATTAGTGCACTAACCCAAAAAAACTCCCTCCCCCATTTACACTCATTCACACTCATTCTCACAGAAAGGTTGTTTCTTTCTGTTATTAATATTTCTGGTTCCTACATTATATATCAATATAGATCAATACAGTCTGCAGGGATACAGTCCGTAAGCACACATGATTTTATTTTTTATGACAAAAAAAAAATTACAAAAATAAATACCGTACCAATCCCAATACCAATAAAGTTCCTTGGGTGAATAATGTAAGCTCACTACACCGGTAGTTTTTAGCGCTTCCATAGCGAGATATAAATTCGAACTTTAAGCTATTTTGTATTAGAAATGGCAACAGCAGAGGATGAATGTCCTATAACAAGAAGATAGTGAAAAAGAAGAAGCTTATCGACTACGTATCGGCACGGACTACAGCGGCGGACGTGCGCAAATTTTCAGGACTTATGCAGATCTGAAAATACACATCAGCAGGTACCAGAAGGTAAGAAAAGTTGGTTTTGTATAATATTGTGAAACAAAATGACAGATAATATGTCTGGTAATGGGTGCCATTTTGCGGTCCTTACACACACACCATAGTAATACTTGTATCTCTGACTACGTTAGCCGTAATGGGCCGACAATCCATCAAGCCGTGCGGCTTCAAAGTCATACTAAAACATTTTGATGGATATTTGAGTGCCGTGTGTATTGTTCTTTATTTTCAATGGAACATTTAAAGTTTTGGTGTTGTTTACTGGCGTCATATTGCAGTCTACACGTATCCCTTATGTGTGACTGCCATCTACTGGTCACACTTATCATTACACCGTGTACCAAATAAAATTGCTTCGAGGTCGGTAAGCACAACCAGAATTATTCCGTACATTAGGCACACTGGGTTATAAAGCGTACTGTTGATTTTTGAGAAAATGAAAGGATTTTATTTGCGCCTTATAGTCCGAAAAATACGGTGGTCTTCAAAGGCATTTCTGACAACTGAAAACTGACAGCTTGCAACTGGGAAAAGTCACTTTGACCTTGAGGTTTGGGTGGCTGCTTTCTTACATGTGGCTCAGTACTTTGAAATTGTTTTTAAAAGATACTGTGTGCGTCCTGATTAGAGTTTGCACTGGTATTTGTGTCATAAGAACAAAGCTGGGTAGTAAAAAAAATAACAAAAAACATATGCATGAAGTAAAGACTTGATTGAACAGATTTTGTGACCTTAGTCAAAACCAAAATGCTGCATGCTGCGTTGAACATGCCAGGGTTGGAATAGTGTTTATTATTCTTTACATTCTGGTGTTGTTTCTGTTCCAGTGCTCTTATTTTTAGTTTCCATTTTCCTGAATTGTTTGTCACTGGCTCCCACAGTTGTTCCTGGTTACCATTCATAGAGTTCTTTATATACCAGCCCTGTCCTTTGTCCTTGATGTTTTTGCATTGCATTCTGTTTGCATGGTGCTTGGTACCTCCACGGAGCATTAACTTCTCATGCTGTTTGTACCTGCTATGCTTTGTTTTGCTACCTGGACAAATATAGTGTTCGGTGCACTCGTTTTCTTTTGCTCACTAAATAGACTTCTTACCTGCATTCCTTCCGCCTGCTGTCTTTGCATTTTGAGGTCACTCTGCAAGCAACACTGCCAGTTTGTCCCATATTGTATTTTGTCTAAATTAAAGTATCCTGTATTAAAAAACTGGTTGTCCTCAAATTTCCTCCAGATACATTCTAACAAAATGGAAACTCTGATAATTGATCTGGGGCCGTACTTATCAATCTTCTTAGAGTGCCATTTTACACTTAAGTCCTGAGAATTTGCGAAATTTAGTCCTACTCTCAAACTTAAGAATAAAAGCTTTTTATCAATGTTCTTAAGTCTAAGAATGACTCCTACTCTCCACGATATTTACGAGACCTTCAGAGGTGTCTTAAGTGGTTAGGAGTTGCAGTCAATATTTATTTATTTATTTATTTTTTTTTTTTTCTTATAAAATAAAAGTGAGCTTTTGTTAAACCAAATATTGTGTTTTTTTCCATATACAACAACCTATCTGGATTCGATAAGAGAATCGATAAGGAATCGGTTCGATAAGAGGATTCGCTAATAGGCTCGAACTCGATAATTTCTTATCAAACATCATCCCTAGTAATGACAATATCAAACAAATCCAAGAAGTCTGGAAAAAAGTCATGGAGAAGTTTTTTTTGCGCAATAATTATGACTAAAGCTTTATTTTTCATTTGCACTTTAAATTGATTGACATTTAATTAAGACACATATTTGATCACTTCGTACTTGTATTTGCAATCTATTTTTCATCAGTTTTTATGAGTACCGTTTTTTCCGGATAAAAGGGCTCACCGAATTATAAGGTGCACTGCCAATGAATGGTCTATTTTTGATCGTTTTTCATATATAAGGCGCACCAGATTATAGGACGCATAGAATGAGTCATATTATTATTATTTTTTCTAAATTGAAAACACTTCCTTGTGGTCCACATAACATGTAATGGTGGTTCTTTGGTGAAAACGTCGGTCTTATTTACGTGGCTCACTTCGACAGCGTCTTCTCCCCGTCATCTTTGTTGTAGCGGTGTAGCGTGCAAGGACGGGAGTGGAAGAAGTGTCAAAAGATGGCGCTAACTGTTTTAATGACATTCAGACTTTACTTCAATCAATAACGGAGCAGCATCTCATCATCCAGAAACAACAACATCGGAAATTATTTCAGATCATTTGACAAGGTTTATCCTGTTAAACTTATGGGTTGGATATAATTATTGAATACGATTAAAATCACGAGTAAGATTACTAATTTAGTGTTTCTATTTGAGGGAGCCCCTCTGTAGTGGAAAAGGTCGGCCGCGAGTTCGAAAAGATTAAGAACCCATGGGTTAGAGAACAAACCAAAGTTCAAGATATCATTAGAACCAATATTTCAGTAAATGGAAATGAGGAGGTCACATTCGTAAAAGTTTAGGTAACACATTGACCTGGTCAATAACATTATTGAGATCCAGACACGAGTGTGATGGCGGGTTGACATTGACAACTATTGGGGAACCGCACACTGGCAAAAAGAAGCTAAAGACAGATCTATAAAGAAGCAGCATCCTGATGATGATGAATTAATAAATTATAGTTCTTTTATTCATGAGCATTTATAACTTGTAGGTGTTGCCTTTTCAGGGTGTCAAGAAGGGGTTTTCCTTAGCAAACTGCGTCTCCATCAGAGATTGCACAACGTGTAGTACTCGGAGAAAAAACAATAATATAATTGTGATCCTTTAGAGCAGGGGTGTCCAAACTTTTTGACTTGGGGGCCACATCGGGCTAAAAAAATGTGGTTGAGGGCCGAAAGCCGACTGCACGTAAAGTAACTATATACATATATATATATATATTCACACACATACATATACATATGTTCACACACATACATACATACATATCTATCTATGTATCTCTCTCTCTCTCTCTCTATATATATATATATATATATATATATATATATATATATATATATATATATATATATATATATATATATATATATATATATATATATATATATACCGTAATTTCCGGACTATAAGCCGCTACTTTTTCCCCTCGTTCTGGTCCCTGCGGCTTATACAAGGGTGCGGCTTATTTACGGCCTGTTCTTCTCCGACACCGACGAAGAGGATTTCGGTGGTTTTAGTACGCAGGAGGAAGACGATGACACAATGATTAAAGACTGACTTTTCATATACCGGTAGGCTGCTTATTTTGATAACGTACAGGCGAGCACTTTGTATTACTTTGCACCGTTGTATTATTTGTACTCTGCACGAATGCTGTTCGCCATGTCAAAGATGTGAAAGTTTGATTGAATGATTGAAAGATTTATTGTTAATAAATGGGACGCTTTGCGTTCCCAAACAGTCATCTCTGTCCCGACAATACCCTCCGTGGTAGCAGGAACCCCTATATACTACGGTAATTACACATCAAAACCCTGCGGCTTATAGTCGGGTGCGGCTTATATATGAGCAATCTGTATTTTCCCCTAAATTTAGCTGGTGCGGCTTATAGTCAGGTGCGGCTTATAGTCCGGAAATTACGGTATATATACACACATACATGCATACATATATATATATATAAATATATACATGTATAAATATATATATATATATATATATATATATATATATATAGTATATGTGTGTATACATACATACATACACACACCCTTATTATATTAATTGTAATATAATTGGATATTAAGAGTATGCAAAAGTTTGACTTCTACCTTGTTTACTTCTGTGACAACCTCCTTAAAGTTTTGTAATCAATCAGAAATGATCAAGCAGCTAAAATGCACCAAACATGGATAAGTATGGAGAGTCTTTTAAGCATTTTCCCATCACGCTTTGTAATTTAAAAAAAAATGTTGTGGTGATTGGACATGTTTTATAATATCCACAAAGTTCAGTGACCGTGTCTGTTTACATTTTGTGTTGTTTTTTTTTTTGCACCATGATTAGGGAAGGTTGTTTGCATGCAGTCATATAAATAGATGCTGCACATTCCAAACATAAAAAGTCTTTGACCAGGAAAAACTCATGTTGTCCACTAGATTGTGTCAAAACAGCAGCATTTAAAGTGTTATACCTTTAAAATGAATATAAAATTCCTTATTAAACTCATGACGTGTCGCGGGTCATTTTGAAGACACCGGCGGGCCGCATTTGGCCCGCGGGCCATACTTTGGACACCCCTGCTTTAGAGCAAATATGGAAGCAAACTAATAGAAATAAAACTACATGACAAACATTACAAATGAAAGCCCCAGTTTAGAATATAATGCAAGGGAGATGAGTCCAAATGTTGATAACATGTTTTATTGTACCTAGTTGGATAAAGTCGGTAGTTTGGTAAAGTGTTCGTCATGCAGGGATGAAGGCATATGGGATGGAGGGCATGGTGTTGGTGGTTAGAGAGAACCGTTGGATTTCCTCAGCTCCTGCTTGAGGGAACAGGATGAAAGAGTGTGTGGTAGAGTGGATGTGTGGGGTCCTTAAAGATGCCGAAAGGGCCCTCTTCCTGCTTCTGCTGGTGAAGATGTCTGCGGTGTTAATAAGGCTGCTACCCATAATCTCTTGAGCAGCTTTCGCCAGCCTTTATAGTTAGGGAGGATGTTTGTTAAGAAATTATCGAGTTTGAGCCTATTATCGAACCGATTCCTTATCGATTCTCTTATCGAGTCCAGATAGGTGGTTGTATATGGAAAAAAAAACACAATATTTGGTTTAACAAAAGCTCACTTTTATTATTTAAGAAAAAATCAAATTAATAAATAAATATTGACTGTTACCCCCCTAAAAAAATACAATAAAATAAATAAATATTGACTGTTGTTACCCAAAGTATATTAAGTGGGATTTTTCAGAAAAACAAATATATACAGTAACACAAAAACAACCTGTCTCTGTGATCACTATAAGTGTATAAATAATAATATAGTGTTAAATAAAATCAGTCCCTTGGGCACAAAACTGAAAATAATACAGCTCTCCAAAAAGTGCACTTCTGCTGCTATTGGACATAACTGTTTGTTATTTTTGCACTTTATTTCTTTATTGAAAGAAAATTCTATGGAGAGAAAAGTTGTTTGCAAATGTGGTTACAATGCTAAAAAATGAAAAGTTAAAGCTAAAAAAAGAAATACACTTTATTGAGTTAACATTATTTCTTTATAGGGGGGAAAGATGTGATGTTATGAGCTAGGGAATATGACAACTACACTACCCAGCATGCAACGGGAGTGACGAGCATGCGCGGTAGTGTTGTTGCATGTCGCCACCCGGCAGCTAAGAATGAGGTTATGAGCACGCTGTGAAAGTAAACGTCAAGAACTCAGCCAACACGCCTCATCTGCATTATTTATGATTAAACAGACAACACATATACAGTGTGATTTTGTTTTGTTTACAAGGAAAGAAAAACAAAAGTTAAAAAAGGGAGATGTCATATATATGTATGTGCTGCGGTTGCTTTAAGAACGTTGCGACAGCTGCCGTAAAGGAGGTGCGTTGCTAGCCTGGTTGCTATGTTTCCGGTTGGTCGTAAAAGTGTTCGTCATGTGTTTTACCCTGCTAAAATCTCTTGGTAAAGTTATTCATTGGATTATACCTTTTGTTTTGAACTTTATTACACCTTGGAGCGCTTTTTCCGGTCCATTGTTTTTCCTGCTTTCCATATCTGCGCCTAATGACTGAGCTACGTGACGTCATTTCTTGTCATGTCTCACGGGGCATTTTTGGTCGGGACGGGATTCGTTCCGAGGGATTCGAATAAAGAACCAACTCTTTTCTTTAGTATAGTGGTCTCGATAACGGGTACCGGTTCTCAAAAAGGGATTCGACTCCAAGGATTCGGTTCTTTTCTTATCGAATAACTGGGAAAACCGGTTTCGAGCATCATCCCTATTTATAGTGCCTTCGTACATGTAACCGTGCAACTGCTGTGCCACAGGATGATGCTGGAGCTGAGGGCGCTCTCCTTCACGAGTCTGTAAAAGTGCCCCTTGACGGAACTACCGAGTTCAGCACGCTCCAGCCTACTGAGAAAATAAGGACGCAGGTGTGCCTTCTTGAACAGATGGGAAGTGTGGAAGCTCCAGGCAAGATTCTCTGATACCTGAATCCGAAGGTACCTGGAGCTGAAGAACAATCCCACAGCTGCTCCTTCAAATGTGCAGAGGGCGAAGGTCTAATGGTTCCTCTTGAAGTCCACCACCACCTCCTTGATCTGCTTTACATTGATGCAGAAGCTGTCTTTGCACCAATCCACCCGATGTTCTACCTCTTCTTTGTGCTCCGACTTATTTTGTCCGTGATCAATCAATCAATCAAAGTGTATTTATATAACCTTTAAAGGCCTACTGAAACCCACTACTACCGACCACGCAGTCTGGTAGTTTATAAATCAATGATGAAATCTTAACATTGCAACACATGCCACTTGTAAAGTGCAATTTTAAATTTCCCGGGAAACTTCCGGCTGAAAACGTCTATGTATGATGACGTTTGCGCGTGACGTCAAGGGTTGAAGCGGAAGTATTGGCACCATTGTTTCCCAATACAAACAGCTCTGTTTTCATCGCAAAATCCCACAGTATTCTGGACATCTGTGTTGGTGAATCTTTTGCAATTGGTTCAATTAACAATGGAAACTGCAAAGAAGAAAGCTGTAGGTGGGATCGGTGTATTAGCGGCTGGCTGCAGCAACACAACCAGGAGGACTTTGAGTTTGATAGCAGACGCGCTACCGTGAGTACGCAGCTGCTTCCAAACATTTGATCGCTTGCCTGTACGTGCGTGTCGCTATGTGCATGTCACGTACGTAACCTGGGGGAAATATATGTTTCTTGCCGACTCTGATGGCGGCCGGGGTGTCGTCGAAAGCTACAACACCGCCGCGCCGCTGTCCTCACCTGTCTGGGTTGACTTCCTCCGTCTCCGGGCCGCCGACCACACCGATCATCGTGGTGAAGTCTTTAGTCGCACCGTCGATCGCTGGAACGCAGGTGAGCACGGGTGTTGATGAGCAGATGAGAGCTGGCATAGGTGGAGAGCTAATGTTTTTAGCATAGCTCTGTCGAGGTCCCGTAGCTAAGTTAGCTTCAATGGCGTCATTAGCAACAGCATTGCTAGGCTTCGCCAGGCTGGAAAGCATTAACCGTGTGGTTACAGGTCCAGTGTTTGGTAGTATTGTTGATCTTCTGTCTATCCTTCCAGTCAGGGGCTTATTTATTTTGTTTCTATCTGCATTTAAGCACGATGCTATCACATTAGCTCCGTAGCTAAAGTGCTTCGCCGATGTATTGTCGTGGAGATAAAAGTCACTGTGAATGTCCATTTTGCGTTCTCGATTCTCATTTTCAAGAGGATATAGAATCCGAGGTGGTTTAAAATACAAATCCGTGATCCACAATAGAAAAAGGAGAGAGTGTGGAATCCAATGAGCCCTTGTACCTAAGTTACGGTCAGAGCGAAAAAAGATACGTTTTTCACTGCACTCTAATCCTTCACTCTCACATTCCCCATCCACGAATCTTTCATCCTGGCTCAAATTAATGGGGTAATCGTCACTTTCTCGGTCCGAATCGCTCTCGCTGCTGGTGTAAACAATGGGGAAATGTGAGGAGCCCTTCAACCTGCGACGTCACGCTACTTCCGGTACAGGCAAGGCTTTTTTATCAGCCACCAAAACTTTATCATCGATGTTCTCTGCTAAATCCTTTCAGCAAAAATATGGCAATAACGCGAAATGATCAAGTATGACACATAGAATGGATCTGCTATCCCTGTTTAAATAAGACAATTTCATTTCAGTAGGCCTTTAATCACAAGTGTCTCAAAGTGCTGCACAAGCCACAACGATATCCTCGGCTCAGATTCCCCATCAGGGCAAGAAAAAACTCAACCCAATGGGATAAAATGAGAAACCTTGGAGGGGACCGCAGATGTGGGGACCCCCTGTCTTAGGTCAGTAGTGTGAACAGGTGGGGGCTCATCACCCGGAGGTGACAGTTTTGAAGAAGCTGACAGTCCGTTAATCAGGAAGTCCAGGGCCCATTTCCCCAGAGAGGGGCTCAGCCCTAAGGCGTTCAACTTCTGCATTAGGGTATGTGGATGGATGGGGTTAAAGGCGGAGTTCAAATCCAGGAAGAGAACTTCCCACTCTTCAGGAGAGAGCTACAAAGACTACTGATAAACTGGCGTCTTTAGTGGAGCGTTTTTTTTTTCCTGGAGGTGCGCTGGTACTGGAAATTTTCATCTGGATTATGATCAGCTTCTCCAAGCTCTTAAAGACATAATAAGATGTTGGAGGAAACACGAGCTGTATCTCTATTTGCTTGTAAAGACTAACTCGTGAGCCCACTATCCCATTGCAACCCCCCAAAAAACACGACTATCAAAAAAGCTAGATGAACATGATTGTTGGAGCCATCCATCAAAAAAGAAACTACAAACGCCACATTTGTGTTGGTTTTTGAGCAGTGACGCAATCAATGCAGGCCCTAGCCTTGATAATCAATCTGACAAATGTGTGCTCGCTTCACGCAAGAGACGCTAGCAGTAAACAACTCTCTGGTATCGCTGGAGAAACATGTCCATACTGGGGCCGGTAAAAACAAAGCATTGGCCATTGTACCTGTACAAGTCAAGCTGTTAGGCTGCAATAAAAGCATCCAAACATATGCATTTTTAGATCCAGGCGGTACAGCCACTTTTTGCACAACGGCTCTCCAAAGACAATTGAATGCCAAAGGAAGGAAAACAAGAATCTTACTGAAAACCCTTGGACAAGAGAAGATTGTGACCATGGACAGAATGTTTGGTTTGGAAGTATCAAATCTGCAAGGAGATGATTTTCTTGCACTGCCAGCAGTCTTGTTGCGTTGACCAGCTTTTCCTCCCAGGGATTTTAAGTTGCTGGTCACTCCCAAGTTCTTTTTATGGCACATATGCTGAAGTTTAAATTGATCACCAGGCAGTAGTTGGTATTTTGTGGTTTATTCTCAAATATTTGACAATAATGAGACCAGCCTTGCATAACCCATCCAGATGCGTGGCTCTACCCGGTCTGCCTCTGCTTCCCCCTCCCTGTTCTCTCCTACCTCGTTGTTTTGTCTACCCTTTGCATTCCAAAGCTTCAAGGCCTACACACAGTCAAACTTTTACTTTGCAGACTGAATTGGAAAAACACTAGCTGTTTTGTAGTATGACTATGGAAGTAAAGAAGTAACACTTAAATATGGATATATGTAAAAAATTTGGTTCCGTCAGTCTACACCCAAGATGAGATACCTGTTACAAAGGAGCAGAGTCCCACATCAGAAGCCTTGAAGGAATGGAATTACCTAAAGGAGGTTGAATTGACCCATATTGGGCTTCTGATAGGAACATTGAAGGTAATTAACAATGTTAATACATGGCTTCAATTTAAGTTACACGCAGTGCGTCACTCCAGATCGATGCTACCCCGTCATGTGTTTTGTAACTGTCTTGACTCATATAAAGGCAGCCTTATGAATCAGTTGGAATTTGGGCAGCGTCATCTCAGCCAGAGGAAGACAACAGGGAGCGGTGCTGTGAAATATGGGATGCTGGGGCTTGATTCTAGAGAAGTGTTTAGCAGAAGCAGAATGGAGAGTTCAATGGAAAATATTGTGATGCGGCGTGATGACAAAACAAAAGCATAGAAACAGTGCTTCATCACATCTTGACTTATGTTTCCCCTCTACCTTTTAAGCACACACAACAACCACAAAGTTATTATTGTATGCTGATGTGAAGATGTAAGATAATAACGGACATTTATCACAGCACACTCAAGGACAATTGACATACCGCGTGAATATCTCTTCCATGGCCTTGCCGGGGAGCTGCAAAGACGAGAAACTCTAAAGTGTGGGAGCACAGGAGTCATCACTATGGAAACTAGCATAACAGTGACAGAGCAAGGCATTCATAACTTAAAGCTGAAAGTGTGCCTCGAGGAAAGAATGGATGATGGATCGTTCTAAGAAATGATTGTTTTTGCACTTATTGTATCTCATTCAGTTTGATCTTGAACAGTCTTGGCCCGATGGTCGCGTTTTGGCTGCATTGACATTTGAAGGTTCGAATTGGTGAGGTTTGCATCTTCTCCCAGTGTGTGTGTGTGTGTGTGTGTGTGTGTTGTTGTATTTTTACCCTTCTTGAGACATCAACAAGGAAAAATACTTTCCATATAAGGACGGGTGAACAAGTAAGGACCGAAATCATGGTCCCAATACAGAACCAACACACAAAAACAATTATGGACCCCCACTCTTTGTGGTTCTTGTCTTGGTACCGGACAGTCTGGCCTGTCTCTTTCCTTGCCATTATTCCTGTGATCAGTTTGAGTCGGGGGACCTCCAACCCCTATCCTCCACTACTATCTGTGGGGCATCCTACCAGATGTTGCTAATGTCTTTATTATCCGTCCTAAAATCCAACTTCAGCTGTCCTTTAAATTCCCCAATGTCCTGGGGGAAATAGCCCCCACTCTCTGGAGTGCTTGTGATGGACTTTTGCCCTTAGTAGAAAAATCATTTAAAGGACTCTGTGACCAAATACAAATGCATGCATGCTAGTTAAAGGCCTACTGAAATTAAATTTTCTTATTTAAACGGGGATAGCAGGTCCATTCTATGTGTCATACTTGATCATTTCGCGATATTGCCATATTTTTGCTGAAAGGATTTAGTAGAGAACATCGACGATAAAGTTCGCAACTTTTGGTCGCTGATAAAAAAAGCCTGCCTGTACCGGAAGTAGCGTGACGTCACAGGTTGTGGAGCTCCTCACATCTGCACATTGTTTACAATGATGGCCACCAGCAGCGAGAGCGATTCGGACCGAGAAAGCGACGATTACCCCATTAATTTGAGCGAGGATGAACAATTTGTGGATGAGGAAAGTGAGAGTGAAGGATTAGAGGGCAGTGGAAGCGATTCAGATAGGGAAGATGCTGTGAGAGGCGGGTGGGATCTGATATTCAGCTGGGAATGACTAAAACATTAAGTAAACACAAGACATATATATATACTCTATTAGCCACAACACAACCAGGCTTATATTTAATATGCCACAAATTAATCCGCATAACAAACACCTCCCCCCTCCCGTCCATATAACCCACCAATACAACTCAAACTCCCGCACAACACACTCAATCCCACAGCCCAAAGTACCGTTCACCTCCGTAAAGTTCATACAGCACATATATTTCCCCAAAGTTACGTATGTGACATGCACATAGCAGCACGCACGTACGGGCAAGCGATCAAATGTTTGGAAGCCAAAGCTGCGTACTCACGGTAGCGCGTCTGCTATCCAACTCAAAGTCCTCCTGGTTGTGTTGCTGCAGCCAGCCGCTAATACACCCATCCCACTTACAGCTTTCTTCTTTGCTGTCTTCATTGTCCATTAAACAAATTGCAAAAGATTCACCAACACAGATGTCCAGAATACTGTGGAATTTTGCGATGAAAACAGACGACTTAATAGCTGGCCACAATGGTGTCACAATATGTCCGCACAATCCGTGACGTCACGCGCAAACGTCATCATACCGAGACGTTTTCAGCAGAATATTTGGCGGGAAATTTAAAATTGCACTTTACTAATCTAACCCGGCCGTATTGGCATGTGTTGCAATGTTAAGATTTCATCATTGATATATAAACTATCAGACTGCGTGGTTGGTACTAGTGGGTTTTAGTAGGCCTTTAACAATCATATAAGAAAATTGTACATAGTATAATTCACCTCAACACAAAGCCAATGAAATACTAAAACGAGTATGACAGGGATGGAGCTACGAGGTATGCAGGGTGAGGTAAAAATATGTGAAAACAAGTGCAAGTTAACGTGACTTCCACAAATGACCAAAAGCGAGGATGAATAGTCATTGTATACATTCATTAAAGCATCCAAATTCATACTTTACGCAATAGTGGTTACCTTGGGATTAACTGTCCCCTAAAAGATAATATTGTAGAGGCCCATGACCGTAAAGGGGCCAAGTATGCAGAGCTCGAGGCAAAGTGCAGGAACAATGGCTGGAAAGCCCTGTCAGCCTGCGAAATCAGGTGTTAACTTGCTGTGACCCCTCAAACTCCTTGGAGGGAAAACACTGCCATTGAAAAGAAGGCAGTCAGAAACATCTTAGAGAAAGGGCCTCACATTGGTTGTGGATCTGTAGGGGAGGATCTGTGGAAAAGCACACCACTTGGTCGCCCGGGCGAGGGTGTATTAGGATTAAAGAGCCAAAACATTCTATGACGTGTCCAAGTAACACTAGACGGTGCATTTTAAATTCCAGCGCTTTATTGGCTGAAAAGCAGGAATAATAGTTCTAGCTCATCGTCCCGTTCACCTTTACTGAACAACGCCTGCACTGCATTCATCAACTTGCTCAGTGGCCTTGCGGTTAGAGTGTCCGCCCTGAGATTATTGGATCGGCATATTACTTTCACAGATGCATCACAACGTTCACTTTTTCCTTCAACAACACTACTTCTTCATAATGGACAACAAAGACTACTTTTTGGACAAATGATGATCCAGAACCTTATATTTTTGAGTCTGATTATAAAGAGAATCAGTTACAAGTTGTAGAAGCTGTTTGGACATCGACCGTGTGAGGGGTTTTAAACCCCGTCCGAGTCATACCAAAGACTATAATAATGGGACCCACTCAGCATCAAGGGTTCCAATTGGGGGGTCAAATCACCAAAATGATTCCCGCATATGGCCACCGCTGCTGCTCACTGCTCCCCTCCCTTCCACCCTCTGGAACAAGGGGATGGGTCAAATGCAGAGGGTAATTTGACCACATCTAGTGTGTGTCAGTGGTACTTTAACTTTAACTTTTGTTCTCTGCACATATTTTACTATTGCTCACTATCCAAAGGCTGGGCTGCAATCTAACGGTTTAGAGCAGAACGAAGCAGTTACACTTCCCATCCCTCTCATATTGTGTTCTGTGTGGCAACTCGGTACACCTCTGTACCATACCAAATTAGGAAAGGCATGTATCATCACACCCCCATTCCAAAGACTTTCTGTCTCCCTTTAACCTTTGTCGAATACTGACCCCTTTCTGAAGACCGTTTGAGCCAGATTAACCACAGGTTCCTTCTAGTGGATGACAGTAGGCGCAACTGCAGTGCAGAGGTTAAATCATGACTATTGGAAACCTGGCAAAGCTAATATCACACATGGTTGACTTTGGCATTAACAAGAGCGAGGTATCCACCAAGAGAGGGGGAGGCAGCACAAGGCAGCAGATAAATGGATTAAACGCATAGAACATAGCATGCGCTGTTTCTGAATACAGCCTTAAAAACAGCTTTAAAATGGGATTATGGTGTTCAAGGGAAACCCGATAACTGTTTCTCTGATTTCCACCTCTCTATGGGATAAATTATATGACAATATTTAGGTGGTGCCCAATGTTTGGTGGGAATTGGACAATCTATCAAGATAACTATTGTAATTTAATAGTTATGTTGCCAACTTGGCAAAGCATGTTGAGCGTAGCTCTGCTAGTCAGCGCCATACTGAAACAGAATGAGTCTAACCCCAGCTAGGAATATTGAAATAGTGTCGAAACGGTGGACATTTATCCGTGAAAATATGGAAAAGCAGCTGATTTACTGGTTTACCGTATTTTCCGGACTATAAGATGCACTTAAAATCCTTTCTTTTCCTCAAAACTCAAAAGTGCACCTTATAACCTGGTGCGCCTAATGTAAGGAATACGTTTGGTTGAGCTTAGCCACCTCGAAGCAATTTTATTTGGTACATGGTGTAATGGTCAACAAAAGCACCATGAGGATTCTAGCGGGAACTCTCGTTCAACCCTTTTTCGATTACGCATGCACCTCCTGGTACCCTAGCACCTCCAAAACCCTCAAATCTAAACTCCAAACATCCCAGAACAAGATAGTCAGATTACTTGTAGACCTCATCACACCTCACTCCTACCCACTTCTCCAAAGTGGGCTGGCTCAGGGTGGAGGACAGAGTAAAACAACTTGCACTGAGCCTAGTCTATAAAATATGCTACATCTCCCTGATACCGAAGTACATGTCAAACTACTTCTTTAACGTAAATGACCGCCATAACCACAACACCAGGGGGAGCTCCACTAACCACGTTAAACCCAGATTCCGATCTAACAAAGGTCTTAACTCATTCTCTTTTTATGCCACATCAATGTGGAATGCGCTCCCAACGGGTGTAAAAGACAGTGCATCTCTACCCTCCTTCAAAACAGCAATAAAAGTACACCTCCAGGCAACTTCAACCCTAAACTAACACCCTCCCCGGATTGTAAATAATCAAATGTAGATACTTTTTCTTATGCTTTCTGATCTCTCTCTCTCTCTCTCTCTCTCTCTCTCTCTATGTCCACTACTTGCTGTACATATCCTACCAAGTCAGACCTACACTGTTTCAATGTCCATTTCTCTGTTCTCAATCATTGATGACTGAAGTGATGATAACAACCAAACCTAACCTCCTCCACATCCCACACCCCGGATTGTAAATAATGTAAATAATTCAATGTATATACTCTGATGATTATCTTGTGTGATGACTGTATTATGATGATAGTATATATCTGATAGTATATATCTGTATCATGAATCAATTTAAGTGGACCTCGACTTAAACAAGTTGAAAATCTTATTCGGGTGTTACCATTTAGTGGTTAATTGTACAGAATATGTACTTCACTGTGCAATCTACTAATAAAAGTTTCAATCAATAAACCAAAACCAGTAGATGGCAGTCAAACATAAGAGATAAGTGTAGGCTGCACCGTTTGATGTGCTTCAACATACAAGTATTATTCTGGTGTGTGTATAAGGTAAGACATTAGCTGGCAATATTATGCAAAAACAACTTTTCTTACCTTCTGGTACCTGCTGATCCGTATTTGGGATGTGCATAAATCCTGAAAAATTGCACGCGTCCGCCTTTGTAGTCCGTGCTTCTTCTTTTTCTCTATCTTCTTGTTATGGGACATTCATCCTCCACTGTTGCCATTTATAATATAAAGTAGCGTAAAGTTATTTCTTATATATGTCAGTAAACTCGCCATGAAAGTGCTAAAACATACCGGTGTCGTGAGTTTACATTATTCACCCAAGGAACTTTAGTTATTAGAGTTCCGGTCGGACGTTTTTTCCCGGGATACATTTGAAGTGAAGTGAAGTGAATTATATTTATATAGCGCTTTTCTCTAGTGACTCAAAGCGCTTTACATAGTGAAACCCAATATCTAAGTTACATTTAAACCAGTGTGGGTGGCACTGGGAGCAGGTGGGTAAAGTGCCTTGCCCAAGGACACAACGGCAGTAACTAGGATGGCGGAAGCGGGGATCGAACCTGGAACCCTCAAGTTGCTGGCACGGCCGCTCTACCAACCGAGCTATACCGCCCACAATTTCTAGTGTTGTTGTTTCGGGATGAGGAGATGCTGCTCCATTATTGATTGAAGTAAAGTCTGAATGTCATTAAAACAGTTAGCTCCACCTTTTGACACTTCTTCCACTCCCGTCCTTGCACGCTACACCGCTACAACAAAGATGACGGGGAGAAGACGCTGCCGAAGGTGAGCCACGTAAATAAGACCGCCCACAAATCGGCGCATACTGAAGCGACTGTCAAAAAGCGGCTTGAAGATGATCTGTAAAACATAATCTATGCAACATTTTGACCAAAGAACCACCATTACATGTTATGTAGACCACAAGGAAGTGTTTTACATTTAGAAAAAAATTAAAATAATAATATGACCCTTTTAATGCACCCTATAATCCACTGCGCCTTATATATGAAAAAAAGATCAAAATAGACCATTTTTATGGTCCAGAAAATTTTTGTAACTGCTATGTATTTGTTATGCCTTTTTTGAGTTTACTCACTGTTACCATGCTTTTACTATACTTTTGTGCACTTCCCTGCTGCATGCACTATCTACCAATGTGGATAATTGAAGACTCCTCATACCTGCATGCCGTCTACTGTCTCCGCATGTTGTGGTCCCAACTACAGATACCGCCAAAGTCCACTCTCCAAGGTACATTATTATTGCATAAATCTACTGTAATTGTTTGTCATTAATTCAATCAATCAATCAATCAAAGTTTATTTGTATAGCCCTAAATCACAGGTGTCTCAAAGGGCTGCACAAGCCACAACGACATCCTCAGTTCAGAGCCCACATAAGGGCAAGGAAAAACTCACAACCCAGTGGGATGTCAATGTGAATGACTATGAGAAACCTTGGAGAGGACCGCAGATGTGGGTGACCCCCCCCCTTGGGGAGACCGGATGCAATGGACGTCGAGTGGGTCTAGCACAGGGGTCACCAACCTTTTTGAAACCAAGAGCTACTTCTTGGGTACTGATTAATGCGAAGGGCTACCAGTTTGATACACACTTAAATAAATTGCCAGAAATAGCCAATTTGCTCAATTTACCTTTACCTCTATGTTATTATTAATAATTAATGATATTTACACTTAATTGAACGGTTTAAAAGAGAAGAAAACACAAAAAAAATGACAATTAAATTTTGAAACATAGTTTATCTTCAATTTCGACTCTTTAAAATTCAAAATTCAACCGAAAAAAAGAAGAGAAAAACTTAAAAAAAGAATTTATGGAACATCATTAGTAATTTTTCCTGATTAAGATTAATTTTAGAATTTTAAAGACATGTTTTAAATAGGTTAAAATCCAATCTGCACTTTGTTAGAATATATAACAAATTGGACCAAGCTATATTTCTAACAAAGACAAATCATTATTTCTTTTAGATTTTCCTGAACAAAAATTTTAAAAGAAATTCAAAAGACTTTGAAATAACATTTACATTTGATTCTACAGATTTTCTAGATTTTCCAGAATAATTTTTTTGAATTTTAATCATAATAAGTTTGAAGAAATATTTCACAAATATTATTCGTCGAAAAAACAGAAGCTAAAATGAAAAATTAAATTAAAATGTATTTATTATTCTTTGCAATAAAAAAAATAAATTTACTCGAACATTGATTTGGATTGTCAGGAAAGAAGAGGAAGTAATTCAAAAGGTAAAAAGGTATATGTGTTTAAAAATCCTAAAATCATTTTTAAGGTTGTATTTTTTCTCTAAAATTGTCTTTCTGAAAGTTATAAGAAGCAAAGTAAAAAAAATAATGAATTTATTTGAACAAGTGAAGACCAAGTCTTTAAAATATTTCCTTGGATTTTCAAATTCTATTTGAGTTTTGTCTCTCTTAGAATTAAAAATGTTGGGCAAAGCGAGACCAGCTTGCTAGTAAATAAATACAATTTAAAAAATAGAGGCAGCTCACTGGTAAGTGCTGCTATTTGAGCTATTTTTAGAACAGGCCGGCGGGCTACTCATCTGGTCCTTACGGGCGACCTGGTGCCCGCGGGCACCGCGTTGGTGACCCCTGGTCTAGCATAATATTGTGAAAGTCCAGTCCATAGTGGATCTAACATAATAGTGAGAGTCCAGTCAATAGTGGGGCCAGCAGGAGACCATCCCGAGCGGAGACGGGTCAGAGATGTCCCTGGTCACCGGATCTGTGCTCCCCCCTCCACAAGGGAGAGGGGGGCAGAGGAGAAAAGAAAAGAAACGGCAGATCAACTGGTCTAAAAAGGGGGTCTATTTAAAGGCTAGAGTATACAAATGAGTTTAAAGAGGGGACTTAAATTCAATTTGATTGTTTTTATACAATATTTCTTATGTGCTATATTGGGGGGCCAAGCACCAATTCAATTGATTTCAACTCGTTCCAATTGGAGAAGTTGATTCGAGACACAAGTGTTTCGAGTTAAGAGCTCCGTCACACAACCAATTAAGCACCAACGTTGAGGTCTTACTGTACTTTACAGTCATGTGGAAAAAACTTATAACATCGAAGACGACCTGGGTTGGGGACGGCGTGGTTCGGTCGGTGAAGCGGCCGTGCCGGCAACTTGATTGTTCCTGGTTCGATCCCCGGCTTCCGGCATTCTAGTCACGTCCGTTGTGTCCTTGGGCAACAAACGTCACCCTTGCTCCTGATGGGTACTGGTTAGGGCCTTGCAGTGGCCTAGTGGTTAGAGTTTCCGCCCTGAAATGGGTAGGTCGTGAGTTCAAAACTTGGCCGAGTCATACCGAACACTATAAAAATGGGAACCATTACCTCCCTGCTTCGAGGGTTGGAATTGGGGGTTAAAGGCCTACTGAAACCCACTACAACCGACCACGCAGTCTGATAGTTTATATATCAATGATGAAATCTTAACATTGCAACACATTTCATCGCAAAATTCCACAGTATTCTGGACATCTGTGTTGGTGAATCTTTTGCAATTTGTTTAATGAACAATGAAGACAGCAAAGAAGAAAGCTGTAGGTGGGAAGCGGTGTATTAGCGGCCGGCTGCAGCAACACAAACACGTAGCCGGTGTTTCATTGTTTACATTCCCGAAATATGATAGTCAAGCTTTACCATTGGCCTGTGGAGAACTGGGACAACAGAGACTCTTACCAGGAGGACTTTGAGTTGGATACGCATGCTTGTGGAGAACTGGGACAACAGAGACTCTTACCAGAAGGACTTTGAGTTGGATACGCGCTACCGTGAGTACGCAGCTGCAGCTTCCAAACGTTTGATCGCTTGCCCGTACGTGCGTGCCGCTATGTGCATGTCACGTACGTAACTTTGGGGAAATATATGTGCTGTATGAACTTTACGGAGGCGAACGGTACTTTGGGCTGTGGGATTGAGTGTGTTGTGCGGGTGTTTGAGTTGTATTGGCAGGTTATATGGACGGGAGGGGGGAGGTGTTTGTTATGTGGGATTAATTTGTGGCATATCAAATATAAGCCTGGTTGTGTTGTGGCTAATAGAGTATATATATGTCTTGTGTTTATTTACTGTTTTAGTCATTCCCAGCTGAATATCAGGTCCCACCCGCCTCTCACAGCATCTTCCCTATCTGAATCGCTTCCACTGCCCTCTAATCCTTCACTCTCACTTTCCTCATCCGCGAATCTTTCATCCTCGCTCAAATTAATTGGGTAATCCGAATCGCTCTCGCTGCTGGTGGGCATGATTGTAAACAATGTGCAGATGTGAGGAGCTCCACAACCTGTGACGTCACGCTACTTCCGGTACAGGCAAGGCTTTTTTATCAGCGACCAAAAGTTGCGAACATTATCGTCGATGTTCTCTACTAAATCCTTTCAGCAAAAATATGGCAATATCGCGAAATGATCAAGTATGACACATAGAATGGACCTGCTATCCCCGTTTGAATAAGAAAATCTCATTTCAGTAGGCCTTTAAATCACCAAAAATTATTCCTGGGCGCGGCCACCGCTGCTGCTCACTGCTCCCTTCACCTCCCAGGGGGGATGAAGGGTGATGGGTCAAATGCAGAGAATAATTCCGCCACACCTAGTGTGTGTGTGACAATCATTGGTACTTTAATCAGTGTGTGAATGGATGAATGTGGACAGAGTGTCAAGGTGCTTTGAGTACCTTGAAGGTAGAAAAGCACTTTACAAGTGTAACCAGTGAATGACGGTAAATTGTAGTAAATTGATATTTCTCATATGGCTACACTCTAGGGGTGTGTACACCACTACTCTGCATGGCAAACAATGCAATTAATTAAAAACGTAGTTCTTTCTGTTCCTCTATCTATACAAATATGGCATTGGGAATAATAATAAAGCAACTGTAACATATCCAGTTTTACTGTATTGTATGCCGGGGGCTGAACAATGGTATGTTTTGATAAGCGCTTGTGTCCCACCAGCATATTATGAGAGCCTTAATAGGTTTTACTTGCTTTCATCTGCGATTCAAAGGATTTTGCAGAACATAATAATTAGCTTTTTTTCCTGTCTTAATAGCCACGCTCTTTCTCGTGGGTGATTACATACACATTCGGCAAATCTGCAGTCTGGATTTGAGGGAGGGGGTACTTAGGCTGGCGTTATTTATTTCAGCGTGTCTCACCACTCATCTCTCCGACCACCTATTTTTCTCTTTAGTACTCCCCTGCTTCCGTGGGCCGTGGCAATGCCGGTGACACCAGGGTCGCAAATCCAATAAAATTCATCACAGGCTCAAATCAGATTAGTTTAATCCAGTCTAAGGCAGGAGCTGCGAGGGAGACCCTCGTCCTTTTCAGCGTGGAAAAACATACAGCGCACTTGGCTTTACCAGCGAGAAGATTTACCCTCTTTTATAATATATACAAATATATACGAGTGTGTATGACAGATTTTTTTTTTAAGAGCCTACATTTATTGAATATAGCCCAGTTTGATTGTCGCACTGCATAAAACTATTCACCGCTTTTTTATTTTATTTTGTTTACTTGCAGGCCTACATCATTTTTATGGTCCCGTAGTATATTATTTTTTTGTTTACCAATTTTAAATAAGTCTCAGCGCTCCCACCAGTGTCCTGGTCAAAATCAGAGTTTGATGCTAGAACTTAGACGGAGAAAAGCACTACTGGGAAAACATGTTGTGTGCATCTGTTTTTGTCTAAAGTGTGGATTCAAAAAAAGTACACTTCATCCATTCTTTTATATAAATTATGTAACTCTCCACTACTGTTGTCCCGATACCAATATTTTGGTACCGGTACCGGTACCAAAATAATTTCGATAGTTTCCGGTACTTTTCTAAATAAAGAGGACCACAAAAAAATGGCATTATTGACTTTATTTTAACAAAAAAATCTTAGCGTAAATTAAACATATGTTTTATTATTGCAATTTAGTCCTTAAATAAAATAGTGAACATACGAGACAACTTGTCTTTTAGTAGTAAGTAAACAAACAACGGCTCCTAATTTAGCTGCTGACGTATGCAGTAACATATTGTGTCATTTATCATTGTATTATTTTGTCAACATTATGAAGGACAAGCTGTAAAAAATTATTATCAATCTACTTTTTCATTTACTGTTAGTATTCGTTTACTTCCTCTTTTAACATGTTCTATCTACACTTCTGTTAAAATGTAATAATCACTTATTCTTCTGTTGTTTGGATGCTTTAAATTAGTTTTGGATGATACCACAAATTTGGGTATCGATCCAATACCAAGTTGTTATATTCAAAGTCCTCATGTGTTCAGGGACATATTTCCTGAGTTTATAAACATAATATGATTTTTTTTTAAACGAAAGAAGATGTTGTGATGCCAAAAAATATAGACGTAATCGTAGTAGTATCGACTAGATACGTGCCTGTACTTGATATTATTACAGTGGATGTTAGGTATAGATCCACCAATGGTGTTTGTTTACATTGTGACGCCGGTGAGCTACGGTGTGTAGTGAAGCATGTTTAGCTATTCCTCGTCCTGCAGGGATGATACTTGCGAGAAACGTACATGATGTTCCATTGAAAATATAGAACATTACACACGGCGCTCAAAAATCTACCAAAATGTTTTAGTATGACTTTGGTAAGCTATGAAGCCACACCAATTGATGTATAGTCGGCAAATTAAACATATGAGTATTATTATGGTGTGTGTATAAGGTGAGACATATTATCTGGCGTTTTTTTTCGCAATATTATGCAAAAGCAACTTTTCTTACCTGCTGATCTGTATTTGGGATCTGCATTAATCTTGATGCATCCGTCTGTGTAGTCCGTGTAACGCCGTAGTTGATAAGCTTCTTCTTTTTCTCTATCTTCTTGTTATGGGACATTCATCCTCCGTTGTTGCCATTTCTAATATAAAGTAGTGTAAAGTTCTTACTTATATCTGTCAGAAAACTCGCTGTGAAAGCGCTAAAACATACCGGTGTAGTGAGTTTACATTATTCACCAAAGGAACTTTAGTTATTAGAGAGTTCCGGTCGGACGTTTTTTTGACGGGCCTTGTTGTTGTTTCCGGATGAGGAGATGCTGCTCCGTTATTGATTGAAGTAAAGTTTGAATGTCATTAAAACAGTTAGCTCCATCTTTTGACACTTCTTCCACTCCCGTCTTTGCACGCTACACCGCTACAACAAAGATGACGGGGAGAAGACGCTGCCGAAGGTGAGTCACGTAAATAAGACCGCCCACAAAACGGTGCATCCGGAAGCGACTGTCAGAAAGCTGAAGATGTTCTGTAAAACATAATCCATGCAACATTTTGCATAATATTGCGAAACAAAACGCCAGATAATATGTCTCACCTTATACACACACCATAATAATACTCGTATGTTAAAGCACAGTACAATCCATCAAACGGTGCGGCTTTATAGCTTACCAAAGTCGTACTTAAACATGTTGATGGATTTTTGAGTGCCGTGTGTAATGTTCTATACTTTATATGTTGGCGTTGTTTACTTGAGTCATATTGCAGTCTACATTTATCTCTTATGTATGACTGGTCACACTTGTCATTTCACCATATACCAAAAAAAATAGCTTCAAGGTCGAAAATCAAAACCAGAATTATTCCGTACATAAGGCGCACTGTCGAGTTTTGAGAAAGAAAAAAAAGATTGTAAGTGCGCCTTATAGTCTGGAAAATACGGTACTTATTTTTTAATATGGTTTCTCTGTGATATTGCTAACATTATTGGGAAAAAAAGGATTCCAACTTTTGTGTGTCCTTAGCCAAGAGAACTAAGGCTTTATATATTTTGAGTTTTGTTTCTAACTTGATATTTCTTCTCCTCCATATATTGTACAAGCTGCCAAATGTTGAAATTGCCTTTCCCACCCTTACCTGTATTTCCTCACAGCTCTTGCCATTGTTGCTAATGTTGTTCTCCAGCTATCGGAATTACTCCACTTTCTCTATTGCTTTTCCATTGATGGATATTCGCAACTCGTCCTGCCTGATACTCATAACCTCGCATTTATCTTCATTGTACCTTAGTCCCATTTTCCCCGTTACTTCTTTTGTTGCATCTTTTGAAGTGTTTGTTGTGTGCATCTTTATCAAACAAAGCAATGTCATCAGCAAAGTCCAGGGTAAGCACACACCTCAGAATGTACTTACTTCCCCACCCCCAAAAAAAGCAGACTTATAAAAACCATGCTGTGCACACTTCTCGTTATAAATCACACCTGCATCGAATTGTGTACAGAAGAGACCCTTCTCAGTGTCCTCCCACCATCACCCATAAAAGGTAATACAAAATACTGAAGCTCATGACTATGGTGACGAGTTAAAGGACTTCAAGTTGGACTGTCAGTGAAAGAAGATGGACATGGCGACCATTTGTGTCTTGCGGCCCCCCACCCAAGCAGACGATGGCATGGAGCCCTCCAGAAGCCACCTTGATGTACAGTATATGGGTGTTTTC